>NC_066887.1:32219840-32519840 GCF_022985175.1 Labeo rohita
TAATAATATTACATAAATTAAATAATTACATTAAAAAAATCATAAATAAACAAAAAAAAAAGATGTTATTCAAAAAATACAAGTGAATATAAAAAATATAAGTAATAAAAAATATAAGTAAATATAAATGAATTGCTAAGATTTTTTAAATAAAATATATTATCAGGCTATAATTATACAAGCAGATAGTTCAATTAAAAAATACTTATTTAAATTAATATAATCAATTAATTTAAATACTTTTTAACCATAAAATTAAATAAGTAATAATATACTTTAGTAAATAAATCTATATATTTTAGATAAAGTATGTTTTACATACTGTCTATAAAGTTTGATACCAATTCAGTTAAGATTCTTCAAAGAATTGCAGTATAATAAATGTATTTTATATTATAATATAATAAAATATAATAGACTACAGCAATATAATCTGATAAATTAAACCATAACATTAAATAAATTAAAACAGTTAAATACATTATATTTAATAAAATATTATAAAAAATATTTTTTAGAAAATATATTTATAAAATAACAAACTATAATGTTAGACAATAATTATCTGTAACTAATAATCTCGTAGTTAATTAATATTATAATAAATTAATAATTAAATGTATGTATAAATAATAATACATTTATGTGATAAAACAGTATTTAATCGTATTCAAGTTTTTGTTAGTATCTTGCAAAGCAGCTAACTTTATTTTGAAGGGTGGTTTGACTGCACTTTAAATTATTTAAGTGATGTATCTAAATTATGAGTATCTTGGAAACTTCCCAACCTTTCCCAGAAATGCAGCAGCGTGCACCTGTCCTGAAATCCTCCTCAGGTGATCCGCCGGTCACTGGGACAAGAGTGACGGAAAACCTGCATCAAAGAAAAACGTCCTATCTGCAGGTTCAGCGGTGCGTATCTGAAATTCAGCAGAGGCGATTAGAGTCAGTGCTAATGAAACCACGCTGATGAACAATCTCTCCAACAAGCGCCAGTATGCATTCATTACATTCAGTGAAACACAGCAGACGAACAAACAGGAAGCAGTGAAATAGACAGACAGACACCTGCAGTCCAGTGTAAACAATCAATATGTGCCTGACCACCCGATGTACAGGACTGCAGACTCATCTTCTCTATTCCTTATCGCTTTATACTGAGATTAAAGCCAACATGAAGTGCTGTTTGCAAGCTGTTTTACATAATTACAAGTGGAACAGGATATAAAACAAGAAATTTTATGGCAGGCCTTCATTTTATCTATTGAAACTGATTGGATTGTTAAAAAGGGTGTTTCATACCAGACAAATTGAGAGTTTTATTCTCCTATTGATTAGCACTAGATTTTGATTCAGTAGTTTCTGGAATAATGTGCATTTACAAAGTAATTAAAAAGTAACTTGCAACAATTCTGATTACATAAAGAAGCGTGTCTAAAGGAGTACAGCGAGCAACAATTCAACTTCAAATCATTAATTTTCAATGACTTTTCAACATCCTGTGATAAAAAGGTTAAGGACAAAAAGAAGAAAAATCTGTTTTTTTCCCATTTAAAATGACAATATAATAATAATAATAATAATAATTGTATTATTTACATTTTAAAACAAATCAATAAATATATTACTATTTATTATTGTACTGTAAAATGAAAAACATATTATTATCATTATTAATAATAATAATAAACCTCAACATATTTTTGTTTAAATGATAAAATTACACAAATAAATATATTACTTTTATTACTGTACTGTAAAAAAAAATTAATGATAATCATCCGCATCAAAATATATTTATTTTATTGTTTAAATGATAAAATTAAACAAATCAATAAATATATTACTATTTATTATTGCACTGTAAAACAGAAAATTCTATTTAATAATAATCATAATCCTCAAAATAAAATTTTAAACATCAATAAATATTATTTATTACTGTAAAATAGTATTTAATAATATTAATATATTTTAAATTATAATAATTCTCATCAACATATTTTTATTTAGTTATTTACATTATAAAATTAAACAAATCAATAAATATTACTATTTATTATTTGTACTGTAAAATAAAATAAATGTGAATATTATTATCATTTAATAAAAATAATTCTCAGCAAAATAAGCAATAGTATTTCATAATAATAATCATCCTCATCAAAATATTTTCTAAAATTCTTTATTTATTTAGAATTTATTATTGGACAGTAAAATAACCAAAAATAATATTTAATAATGAGAATCATCATCCTCAATAAAAAAATTTCTACAATTCAAAAAATTAAACATTAATAAATTGTACTGTAAAAAAGTATTTAATAATATTAATATTTTAATTAATAATGATAATCCTCATCAAAATATTTAAATTTTACTATTTAAATCATAAAATTAAGCAAATCAATAACTATATTACTATTTATTGTACTGTAAAATAAAAAAAATAATCACTATTAATAATAATAATCCTCAGTAAAATAAAACTAATATTTAATAACAATAATCATTATAATCATTAAAAATATTTTCTAAAATTCTAAAAAAACTAAGCATTAATAAATATTACTTATTGTACTGTAAAATAGTATTTAATAATATTAATAAATTAAAATTAATAATAATCATTTTATTATTTAAATTATAAAATTAAGCAAATCAAATATATAACTATTTATTATTGTACTGTAAAATGAAAAAAATATTACTATCAGTATTAATAATACTAATCCTCGACATCAATAAATTATTTATTTATAAATTATAACATTACATCAATAAATATAGTACTTTTATTATTGTAATGTAAAATAAACAAAAATAATATTTAATAATAATGATAAAATTCTAAAAATTAAACATCAATAAATATTAATTATTGTACTGTAATAAAATTTAAATGAATAATCCTCATCAAAATATTTTTATTTTATTATTTAAATGATAAAATATTAAACAAGTCAAATATATTATTTATTACTACTATACTGTCAAAGTATTTATCATCATTATTTTTATTACTATAAAAATGGTTTGTGAAGCCCACAAATAAAGCGCATTCAACAGTAGAAACACCCACTATGTCTGCAGCGCTGAAGTCTGTACTGGTGCGTAACGTCTGTGTCTCTCACCCTGTTGGGATGCGCTCCAGATGTTGGCGAGTGGTCAGGCTGTCTGTGGCCGTCCTGAGCGCTCCGTCTCTCTCCATCTGACACACAGCGAGTATGACAGACTCCTGGCCCCGACCGGGCCTCTGCTCAACCTCTGCTCTCCGCAGCAGATGGTAACACGTGTTCGGCTTTACCACTTGGCCTTCGGTCCGCTGCTTTCCACCTACTTCCGACCCCACCGCCCATTGGTCTGGAATAGCGACGCGTCTCGCGCCGAGAGCAGATCATCGCGGCGTAGCGCAGCAGAGACGTTGGAGCGCTGGGAGAAATAATGATAAAAACTGATTATAAGTCTATTACGGCCACTCTGCAGGGCTGCAAGCCGAGCAGGGGAAGTGGAATCCCATTATCTAAGATGTCTGGATAATGGATTTTGCGTGAGGGGCTTTTTCTGGCACGGGGTATTGAGTGTTAGGAATATTATCTTCATGAAGCCTGTAATGATACCTGTGGGCTGGGCAATATGGGAGGAAGAAACTCATCGCCGAGACGCCATCGACTCCCTCCTCTCGTCTTCTGCATCGCTCAGCGTCTTGGCTTTCTGTCACTCTCTCTGGATTCTCGCTCTCCTCACCTGCTGTTATAAAAAGAGCGCTATTGTCAACATTACTTCGGTGTTGCTTAGCCAACAGTTTTAGTTCTTGCAAATGAATGTGACTGCAAATTACCAACAGAAACGGGTACAAAACAGGTGAGAGTGTGACACAGATGTCAGATGCCTTGACGGTTTAATATCAAACACGCAAACTCCCAAAAGTTAGTTTCAAATGGATTTTAAAAACACTTTACGTACAGTAGGAGAAACACAAAAAGTGCTAAGCTACAGATGCAATATTTTAATAAAGAAATAATTCACCTAAAAATGAAATTTGCTGAATATTTACTCACCCTCAGACCATCCAAGATGTAGATGAGTTTGTTTCTTCATCAGATTTGGAGAAATGTAGCTTGGTCAACAATGGATCTAAATGGGTGCCGTCAGAATAAGAGTCCAAACAGCTCATAAAAACATCACAATAATCAACAAGTAATCCACACCACTCCAATCCATTAATTAATATTAATATTAATTAACATTAACATTAATGAGGCCAAAAGCTGCATGTTTGTAAAAGACAAATCCATCAAGACGTTTTTTAACTTTTAACTGTTGTTTCCGGCTAAAATAAAAGTCCATAATCCATATATATATATATACATATATAATTAGAAGGGTTTTGGACTGTCTAAAGACTCAGATACACCTCTGACGTTGTAGACGACATGACCATAAGACCACAAACTTGAAAATAAAACTTAGTTTTAAAACAGATTAAAAAAAAAAAAAACTTTGACTATAGTAAAACCACGGTTAATTTTTTGAAGGGATTTGTATTTGTGTATAGTTTTTCCTTTGTTTTGTTTTTATATAACTGTACCGCCTTAATGGTTTTATGTTTTCTACTGTTTAGAGAAAAAAAAAAAAAAGATTTGCAAACCCGCACCGAAGTCGTGATCTGAATCAAATGATTCGCGATCCGTGCTACGAAGATCCGATTAAAAGCAAAAGATTCGCGAACCCGCTCTGAAGTTCCGATCTGAATAATGATTCGCGAACCATAAGATCAGGACTCGGAGCGCGAATCGCGAATCATTTGATTTGACTCATTTAATACGCGAAATGATTCACGAACCCGTTCTGATCTAAATCAAATGATTCGCGATTTGAAGTCCCGATTTGAAACAAGTGATTTCCTTTTAAATCAAATGATTCACGATACGCGATTTGAAGTTCCGATCTTAAATAAATGATTCGCGATACGCGATATGATTGGAGGGGTTCCAAAGAGTGAATCATTTTGTGACGCAATGGTTTAACTGATTCGAAGTTTCGAAAAGCTCCGTTTCACCCATCACTACGTGTTTTTTAAAATTGTTCCCAGCGATGTTGAAGTTGAAAATCATTAAATCTTTTAATTTGATCTGATTTTTGCTAGTGAATCGCTTGAAATGAACGATCAAAGTCACGAGTTTGAATCATTCGGAGCGGTTCCAGCGTAAATGACTCAATTGATTCAGTTCATCTGTTCCTCTTTTCGCATCTTCAGCCATGTTTACACGACAATGTCAGAACTACTAATTTACTTACTCAGCTCGATTGTTTCCTGACATTCCTGAAGAAAGCAAAAAAGGTATGGTGTTTTTTTAATTGCGTGAATTTTGCGTAAAAACATATTTGCTTATTGACAAAATTAAACATTTCATAGATACCTCGTCTTTTTCCACCACTTAAGGAATATTGCTATTTTCAAGGGTTTTCCAGGCCTTAAATTTCAAAAAATCAAAATTCAAGTACTTCAAGCACCTTGTACGAACCCTGTGTTATTCATGCTTTTCTGTTTAACTCAAGTTTACGTTAACTTACCAGCTGATGTCATGATCGTTACGACGGCAATCACAAGTCTCCAAAATGCACCTCAGACGTTACAAACATGATCCAGACCACAAACTGGAAAATAAAAACAAAAGATATAATTGAAAATACTGTTCAAAAACTACACTTAAACAATGACGTCGCTTAACTCACGTTTAATTTGCTGTTAATGCTAAGTTTACCAGGGACCAGATTAGCTAACGTACGTTAAAATTTAAAGAGACAGCGGCTCATATAAATGTTATGTTTCGATTTAAAGGAAATGTCCACTCCCAGAACAACAATTTACAAATCATTTACTCACCTCCTTGTCATCCAAGATGTTCATGTCTTTCTGTCTTCAGTTGTGAAGAAATTATGGTTTTTGAGGAAAACATTGCAGGATTTTTCTTCATATAATGGACTTGATTGGTGCCCTGATTTTGAACTTCCAAAATGTAGTTTAAATGCAGCTTCAAAGTGTCTTATCTAGTGAAATGATTTTTTTTTTTTTTTTTTTTTTTTCGAAAAATAAAAATTTGTATACTTTTTAAGCACAAAAGCTCATGTAGCACAGGCTCTGGGATTCATGTTCACGATGCTACGAATTGGTGGTGGGTCGTTCTTGAACAATTTGTTCATTTTGAATGAATCTTTAATGTGACTCAGGAAGAACGAGTCGTCTCAGGGAGTGATTCGTTCAGTCGTGCATGTGTAACATCCTATTAGGTTCTGTACTGGAATTAGTTCACCTGTTTTGACTCGTTCGTTCATCTTATGGGGCTGTCACGTGATGAACGACTCAAACCCGAAAACTTGTCAGATAAGAGGTGAGATGAGCTAATCATAGACTAAAGACCCAGGGAAACAATGAATGAATCTTTTCTGTTTCTTATAGCATTATAGTTTTGTCTAAAAACTATAGCTGCATTTAAACTACATTTTGGAAGTTCAAATTCGGGCCACCAATCAAGTCCATTATATGAAGAAAAATCCTGAAATGCTTTACGACTGAAGACAGAAAGACATGAACATCTTGGATGACAAGGGGATGAGTAAATTATTTGTGAATTGTTCTGGAAGTGGACTTCTCCTTTAACCAAAGCTTACTTTAAGTTACGTATCAGTTGATATTACCACTGTTATGACTGCAATCCGACGGACAGACAGAAAAAAGCCCTGTTAATTACAAACAAAAACATTTGAAAATATCTCACTTTTAAATAAAAAAAAAAAATAATAATAAGGTAGAGAGGGGGAAAACGCCCCCCTTAGGAACTGTGTAACTGTGAAGCAAAAGTTAAATGTGTTCAGAAAAGTTATCATAGTTTTAGTGACAAAGACATAAATTACAAACCAAGTATGAAAAATGTCCAGAGTTTTCATGTTATTAGATTTTTAACAAAAATGAAATTTGTACCAAGTGCAAATCCCCAGTCTAACAAAGCTATTTGCTTTAAACATTTACATCAAAATCAGAGTACAGGCAGTTTTTAGCTTGAAATTAAAAATAATATAATCAGTAATTATGAATTACAAAATTATAATAGCCTATTTGAAACATTTTGTTAGCTGATGCTAGCTAACTAGCTACCTGATGCTAACTTGAGGTATTTTTTCAATATAAAATCCAAATATTTTTATTTAACCAACTAGTTAGAATTCATTTGATGGAAAAACAAAGGATTTGATATTCAGAACAGAATAACTACAGTAATTGCCCACTGACTATGTTTGAGAAAAAAATTATGTCATTGTGAAAATATAATTATATTTTTATTAAATAACACATAGTCCCTATCTACAGGGCCTACTGTTCTCATATTATATATAACTGTGATGTTCTACAAAACAAGTTTTAAAACACTTTTTTTCTTCCTGCTAAAAATGAGATCATTTACTGTGAAATCCATTTTCTATCCGGTACATCACCAGTGTAAGCTTCATGGTGAAAACTTCTACATCACTCTTGTCAACATTGTCCATATAGTTACAATAAAAATGTATCTTGATTTCATCTTGTGGTTATTTTGGGAAAAACAGTAGAGGGGTATTTTACCCCATGGGCGTTTTCCCCCACTCTACCCTAATAAATAAATAAATAACCTTTTTGTAGAGTCAAAGTACATCATTTCTCTTGTCTCCTTACACTTCCACAGTACATACATACATAAATTTAATCTCCCTTGCCATTACTCAATTTCTCACGTTAAAGTTCACTTCTGTAAATGGATTTACAGTAGACATGAATTACAGTAGTGACAAGATACAGTTGAAGTCAAAAGTTTACATACACCTTGCAGAATCTGCAAAATGTTAATTATTTTACCAAAATAAGAGGGATCATACAAAATGCATGTTATTTTTTATTTAGTACTGACCTGAATAAGACATAAAAGATGTTTACACATAGTCCACAAGAGAAAATAATAGCTGAATTTATAAAAAATGACCCCTTTCAAAAGTTTACATACACTTGATTCTTAATACTGTTGTTACCTGAATGATCCACAACTGTTTTTTTTTTGTTTGTTTGTTTTTTTTAGTGATAGTTGTTCATGAGTCCCTTGTTTGTCCTGAACAGTTAAACTGCCTGCTGCTCTTCAGAAAAATCCTTCAGGTCCCACAAATTATTTGTTTTTTTCAGCATTTTTGTGTATTTGAACCCTTTCCAACAATGACTGTATGATTTTGAGATCCATCTTTTCACACTGAGGACAACTGAGGGACTCATATGCAACTATTACAGAAGGTTCAAACGCTCACTGATTCGTCAGAAGGAAAACCCATGTATTAGGAGCCGGGGGTGAAAACTTTTGAACAGAATGAAGATCTTTTTTTTCCTGAGATTTTGTCTAAATATATATATATAGTTTCATTTATTACTGCCCTTTCGAAACTACAGAAGATACTTGCATGTTTCCCAGAAGACAAAATATGTTAAATTTACCCTGATCTGCAGATTCCAAAAGTTTTCACCCCCTGACTCTTAATGCATGTTTTTTCTTTCTGCAGCATCAGTGCCGTCAATATGGCCAATTGATGATGTGCCATGAAAACATGCTATTGCAGTAAAATCCTGTTAAAACTACCAAAATCGGCTACAGTGTACATTCCACATTCCAGTGTGATCAGATTTTCAAATGCTGGCCAGTTGTGTATAGTCCACAAGTTCCATTAGGACATTTATCAACAAGTAAACCCACTATAATCAACAAAACAAGGCACGAGAAGGCAGTATAATCATGCTGTCAACCTTTAACAATGGCCTTCACACCATGAGAGACTCAGTGATGCTTTAAAATGCGTCTGTGAGAAGTGTTTACAGCTCACATCTCCTTGTGTCACTCTTTTGGAGTAACTAACACAGCAACTTGCCTGCGTAAGTCATTACCTGCAGTCTTTGGTCTCTGGCCAATACATTAAATCTAAATTACACGTCTGCAGACTGAAGGATTCCCGCGGTGAGCTGCCAGTAAACAAACAAAGAGGCTGCGCTCGATGTTTACTCTGATACTGGCCTTCACACACTCGGCTAAAATGCACCGTTTGACCTGTATTTCTAATTTCCCAGTTAAAATGTAATCCTTTGAAAATGAAAAATGTACTTGTGAAGCAGTTTATTTCACTTCAGTTTTTTTCAATTTTAATTAAGGTAGAAAGCTTAAAATGACATGTCAGGAAGCAAAATTAAAATGAACTGAAATGTAAAGAAATGCAATTCAAGTTTAACTAGAAAAGCAAAAATTGTCAACTTTTAAATAAAGTTACAAAAAAGAGCTTAAAAATGTATGTGTATATATATATATATATATATATATATATATATATAAACACATTAAAAATGTCAAAACTATATCAGGGAAAATATATAATATACAGTTATTTTTTCTGATATATATTTTATTTTTTTAATAAAAATTGTCAAAAAGGTTAACATTACTCAAAAATATATTTATTTATTTATTTATTATGCAAAAATCTTACAAACAGGGAAAAGACCAGAAATATACTAATATATATTTTGCATATTATATATACAGTTTATGGAAATACATCATGGTATTTTAAGGATTTTTAAAACATATTTTTACCCTGGAATACAAGTCAAAACCCCCCAATTTACTGTTAAATAAATAAATAAATAAATAAATAAATAAAGAGCCCCTAAACTCTTCTGACGTGAATAATGCTGTTAAAGCAAACATTTAAAAAAATATCTTACTTTACATTACAAAAAAAAAGAAACTACGATTAATAAAATACTAACATTTTGGAGTTACAGTACATCATTTTCCTTTTGCCCTAATATATTTATTTTGTAAATAAAAATTGTCAAAAAGTTTAAAATATATTTTACCAATATATTTTAAAGGCCAAAAATATACTAATATATATTTTGCATAGTTATATTTTTTTTTTTTTCTCAGCCATTTATATATACAAAAAAAAAAAAAAAAAAAAATTTTGTCATGTAAAAAAAAAATAATAATCATAAAAACACTGAATGGCAAAAATATTTTTACCTTAGAAAACAAGTCAAAAAGCACCTGTTCCACTGTTAGAAATAAATAAATAAATGGATTAATTAATTAAATTGTTCAGTTTTCTACCTCAAATTTTCACTTTTAATCTGACATGTTACTTCCTGTTTCTCTGTAGCCTAATTATTTGTGAAATTTACCAGCAAGTTCTGAGTGAAAATTGTTTTTGCACCATTTTTTTTGTGTAGACCTATTGATAAAAACACATTTTTTGCAATATAACACATAAAAAGATTAGCAACTAAACACTAAACTGGAGGGTGGGATCTGGTACGGGATTTCCTTTAAATTTTCACCCAGAAATTTCTAGTAAATTGCACAAATAATTAAAGAATTACACGCATACAGACTGAAGGATTCCTACAGCTAACTGCCAGTAAACAAAGAAGCCTGGCATGCATTCACTATTTACTCTGTTTACACACTCAGCTAAAAACACACAGTTTGACCTGTAATTGACAAGCACTTCAATCAGCGCAGTGCTGAACCTGAGGCTGCTCGTACTGTATCGCATGTATTTTGTTTTAATGTCTCCCTCCATCACAGAGGCCACGGCGAGTCACAGACATCGTCTTCCCGCCGAACGTCGTAAAGCGTGCTACACGCGTGCCGTTCCGTGTCACTGGCTCCGTACAGAGGTTTATGGCTTGCGCTCATACATAAATGCATGCGGCAAGAAATGGGACACGTTTAAAACATTTGCCTCTGGTCTGGCATGCCTTACAGGGGACCCGAACGCCCTGACGGGATACAAGCTGCGCGAGCATCATTGCTTTCATTACAGGCAGTTTGCATCATGCTCCGAGGCCACGTGGCGTCCCGTAATGCCCTGCGTTGGCGTCTCAATTCACTGAAATGAGTCTCGCTACATTTTTTAAGGTGTGCAACGCTGGCCGGGATGCGTGCACAAGGCGAGCGTGATATTCAAAACCGGTCTGTAGGGGTTTTATTGAAATCTAAGTGTCAGGTCCGGATAACTCATATATGTGACTCTGTTTTTGTCGGTTTACAAAGTTTAGCTGAGAAAAAAAACAGAGATTGAGTCAATAAGATCGTGTTGAGTGACCTACATAGAAAGCATTTAACATCTACTTTATGCATTTAGCTGATGCTTTTATCCAAAGTGTACATTGCATTCAGGTTTCACATATGATTAGTTCATGCATTCCATCCACCTTATTTTTTCCTGTAAGAGTGGGTAATTTTATGGGTCTGGCTTCCGGTTTCATCCGCATCCAGCTATTTTTAGCTGTACAAAACAGCTCATTTTGCTGCATGATATTACAAATTGGTGTGTCTTACCATGCTATTTTAATATGAATACACTGGTTTTACTGTTTACTGCACGTTGTTATTCTTCTCATTATTTTACTATAGCGGCTAATCAACCAGAAGTCCCGCCCATAGGCTTATTTTCACGCTGAAACAAACCCAGGATGTTGGAGTTGCTAGCATCATGCTTTATTGCTTTTTTTAGGATATTACAGACCTGAACACTGAGGCTGTTTCAACAACATCATGCCGTTTTCTAAAACAAATTTTAGGGCAGTGTCACACAACTTTGTATGAAAGTTAGGAAAGCTTAAGAGGCCTTAAAGTTTGAACAAATTATAGATGTCAAACTTTCAAAATGTTTTTCATATACAGGTGCATTAAAACAAATACACTTCCAGTCAAAAGTTTTTGAACAGGTTCAAACTGTTCACCAAGCCTGCATTTATTTGATCCAAAGTACAGCAAAAACAGTAAAAATGTGAACAAATTTTACTACTTAAAATAAATGCTTTCTATTTGAATATATTGTAAAATGTATTTTTTTTCCTGTGATCAAAGCTGAATTTTCAGCATCATTACTCCAGTCTTCAGTGTCACATGATCCTTCAGAAATCATTCTAATATGCTGATTTGCTGTTCAAGAAGCACGTTTATTATTTTTAATTATTATCAATATTTAAAACAGTTGAGTAAATTTTTTCATTAGTCAGTACATTATTTATTTGATCCAAAGATCAGCATTTATCCGAAATAAAAAGCTTTTGTAACATTATACACTACACTATTCAAAAGCTTGGAGTCAGTATAAATTATAGAAATGAATACTTTTACTTTTATTTAGCAATGATGCTTTAAATTGATCAAAAGTGATGATAAAAGGCATTTATAATGTTAGAAAAGATCTTCATTTCAGATAAATGTTGTCCTTCTGAACTTTATATTCATCAAAGAAACCTGGAAAAAATCTACTTGGCTGTTTTCATAATAATAATAATAATAATAATAATAATAATAATAATAATAAATAGCTTTTGAACAGCAAATCAGAATATAAGAATGATTTATGAAGGATCATGTGACTGGAGTAATGATGCTAAAAATCAGCTTTAAAAACCACAGGAATAAATTACATTTTAAAATATATTCAAATAGAAAATAGTTTTTTAAATAGTAAAAATATCCCTACATTTTTAAAGTTTTTGCTGTACTTTGGCTCAAATAAAAATGCAAGCTTGGTGAAAAGAAAACACTTAAAAAAAACGACAATAATCTTAGTGTTAAAACAAAATTTATGAAACACACCATGGTATCAATCTATTGCATATAATATTATAACTTTCAGAATTAAAAAAAAAAAAGTTCCTGAATTTTAATTGAGGTTAAAAACTTGGATGTAGAATTAAAAAAAAAGAAAACCCGTCAAATTTAAATGTTGACTTTACAAATCCTTGTTTGAAAGTTCAAAAAGCTTAAAAGGCCTTAAAGTTGAAAGGTTTCAAAATATTTCAAAATAATTTTACATAAATTGTATCTTTAATACAAGTACATTTTGTCTCGTTTGTGAAAGTGAAAAATCTGCAGGTGCAGTAAGACGAAATACATATTCAAAATGCATTTTTTGAAAACACATTGTAATATCTTATGCTGTATTGGTTCTGTAACAAATTATTATTATTTTGTGATATTATATATATTTTATATATTTTTTTCTGGAAAAACAAGTTTTAAAAGAAAACAGTTTATAGACTTACTAAAAACACAAAAAGCAGTTTTTGCAGTGCAAGATTTAAAATTAATAAAATAAATATTTTTCATTCGGAAATTGCTAGTAGATTTCACAAATAATGACAAAAAAACAGGAATTAACAGAAATTGTATTTGCTTGTGAAACTCCAATACTCTGTTTTATTTACAATTTAAAAAAAAACAAAACATTTTTTACAGCATACACACTTGTTTGGAGTAAAGTTTTTAGCTAGGAAACATGATTAAAATGTCATCTCTTGTTGTAAATGAGGAGGGTGAGTTGTTTACATAGATATCATTACTAATCACGTCCTCATTTTGGGATATTTAGGACGTCGCCTTAGAATTTAGACAGTGAGGCAGCCGACTAGGTTTCGAAACTAAGTGAATAAACGACCCAGATGCATGCTGGGAAGAGAGCTGGCGTGCTCAGAAAGCTCATTACAGACTTGGAGGAGCTCAGGGGCCTAATTAACAGCAGCTCATTTCCTACCTGTGCCCAAAAACACTGGGCTGTCGTTTTTCATTATTAATTCTCTATGAGAGGTTGACCGTCAGTCAGGCCAGAATCACAGATCTCCAGGCTTCGTCAATTAAGCGGGTCATGGGCATGAATATTAATCATCACCTCTGTCATTTGGGTACCCGCCGTCGACCCCTTCAGACAGGGCGGCTTTCTCCGGAGGATCTGCAAAGCTCTCGTCGCAAATGACCTTTAACCCTCGGCTGCGTTCCTGTACTCTTTATCAGGTCCCTGAGCGAACCCTACAGAACCTTGTGAGAGAAACAGCTCACGTGTAACACATCCAGGCGGGTTTGATTTCACTCAAAACCTCAATGAGCGACACTTTCGTGGATGCAGAAAGGATTTGAATCAGCTCATGTGCTCACTGGGAATCGAACCCATGACCTTCGGGTTGCTAGCATCGTGCTTTTTAATTTTTCTTTAAAGTTATTTAACGTTAGTCTGCCTTCTAAAAAGCCAAGTTTTAAGGCAATATCACATGAATATTTTGCATATTATTTAACTGAATTGAATTTATTTTATTATAATTTTATATTTTATATTTATTTTATTATAATTTATTATTATTATTATTATTATTATTATTTTGCTTAATTTTTTTTTACATTTCTATTTAAATTTTTCAATTAAAGGTAGAAAAGTCCTGTTTGAATGTCAGGAAGTTAAATTAAAATTCATGTAGCTATATGTTTTAACGAGAAAACTAAAATTTGTCAACATTAAATGATTTTGAAAGTTTATAAAAATGAAATTAAAATATTTAAAAAAAAAAGAAAAATCCTTTAAACCAGGAAAAGTTACTTGCAAAACAGTTCATTACATACAATTTTATGACAATCATTTATAGATTTAATTATTTTTATTATAATAATATTTTTATATTTTTTACTTTAATTTTTATTTTCATTAAAAATTTTTATTAAGCATAGAAAAGTCTTGTTTGAAGTTGAAGTTGTGTTTAGGAAGTTACATTACAATCTATGTAACCATATTTTTTAAACTAGAAAACAAAATTCATCAACATTAAATGTTTTTAAATGTTTATTAAAAAAATGATTTAAATATTTAAAAAATATTTTACAAATTGTTGCATATTATGACTTTCAGAAATTAATAAAAAAAAGCTTTTTCAATTTCAGATAACTTCCTGAATTTTAATTTAAAAAAGAAAACTTTAACAAAAACTAATTAATTAATTAATTAATTAATTAATGTAACTAGAAATTTTAACTAGAAAAATTACAACAACAACAAAAAATCTACAGGTGCAGTGACAAAATTCATATTCAAAATATATTTATGAAATGAATTATTTATGAAAACACTGTATAATCTGATTAGTTTATTGTATGTGATGTTATTATATTGAAGAAAGTCTTTAAAATTTCAATTAATTGCTGAACTTTGAGTTAGAAAACTCAAAATTGAGTGAGAAAATTAAAATTAATTAGAACATAAAAATTCAATTCTAATCTTAATTTAAAACAAGTTTAAATTTAATGAAATCCGGTAATCTTAGTTTGAAAGTTAAAAAGCCTTTAAAAAGTTTAAAAGTCCATATGCTTCAGATTAACAAAATGATTTTTCATAAACTATATCTTTAATATGCAAATCTCTGACCTCTAACTCCTTAAAAGTTCCCCTGCAAACACACAACACCAACCAAAGTTTTCTTCAGTCCCAGTAAATTTGCAGATTTCCACTCACATCAGGGGTTTCGTTTGCGTGAGTTTCCTCGGCGAAAGACGGGAGAAGCCTCGCTGCTTAAACCTGCCGGTATGCATTAAACATAGAATTGGCAGAGGGAATGATGGGATACCTCGTTGCATGGGTGCTGTGAGTCTTTCATTACCTGAGCTGTGAGAAATCTAATCGACAGCCCCTCCATCTCGACAGGCGCCCATCCGTTCACCGCCCCGCTGCTCCGGCTGAATGCGACCCCCGGTAGGCCGTTCTCTCCTCCATTCTTGGCTTCGTTCGCTCTGTTTCCTTCTCTCCTGGCCTTTGGCGGGTCCATTGAGTTCCCAGTTGCCCTTTAGAGCAGTTCTCCGTCTCTTTTTCTCCTCGTGCATCTATCGCCGTTCTCGCTGTGCATTCCGTGACCTTGCTGTACAGAGAGAAGCTCCTGGGAGAAAAGACACTGCAGCCGCTGCCATAATGACCACAAGCCTCTGACCACAGATGGAAAAAGGACTCACTAGCTTTATGTTTTAAAGGCGTAGTTCGCCCAAAAATTTGCTGTGAATTTACTCACTTTCTGGCAATCTACGATGTAGATGAGTTTGTTTCATCATCAGATTTAAAGAAATGTAGCATTCCATCTCTTGCTCATCAATGGATGTGAATGGGTGCCGTCAGAATGAGAGTCCAAACAGCTGATAAAAACATCACAATAATACACAAGTAATCCACACCATTCCAGTCCATCAGTTAACATCTTAAGAAGCCAAAAGCTGTGTTTGTAAAAAAAAACAAATCCATCAAGATGTTTTTAAAGTCCATAATCCATAATAGCACTTGCAGTAGCAGTGAAAAAGTCTATTTCCTGTTGTCTCTCACATTAAAAATCCACCCACATATTTGTTTAGAGCTGTTTTACTGCTTGTAAAAGGTGCTTGATCTGTGCAGATTTCACTCCTGATTTGGATGAGATTAATTTTTCACTGAAGAAAGTGTTATTATGGATTATGGACTCATATTTTAGGTCATAATCCATACAAACACACATCTTTTCGATTCACAAGATATTTAATGGACTGGAGTGGTGTGGATCACTTGTGGATTATTGTGATGTTTTAAATCAGCTATTTGGACTCTCATTCTGACGGCACCCATTTAGATCCATTGATGAGCAAGAGATGGAATGCTACATTCTCCAAATCTGATGAAGAAACAAAGGTTGATGACATTTTCCAGGGTTTGTACAGATACTGTAAAATTAAATTCCAGGAATTTCAAGGAGTTTTCAAGCACTACTTTTTTTGATTTTCCAGGACTTCCATTAGAGATCTCACTTATGTCTTTTATTTCAAATTCTAAAAAAAAAAAACAGAAACAGATAAATAAAAACTAAACTACTTTACTACTAAATTATTACAATGTATACTACACTTTTACTATAGTAAAACTATGGTTAATTTGTATTTGTGTATACTTTTTTTCTTTGTTTTGTTTTTATAACTGTACTGCCTTAATGGTTTGATTTTTAAGAAAAAAAAAAAAAAAAAGATTCACAAAATCGCTCCGAAATCCTGATATGAAACAAATGATTTGTGAACCTACACCAAAGTCCCGATTGGAATCAAATGATTCGCAATCCACGCTACAAGGATCCAGTCTAAAGCAAAAGATTGGCGAAATCGCTCCGAAATCCTGATATGAAAAAAGATTTGTGAACCTGCACCAAAGTCCCGATCTGAATCAAATGATTCACGATCCATGCTACAAAGATCCGATCTAAGGCAAAAGATTTGTGAACTGGCTCCAAAATCCTAAAATGAAACAAAAGATTTGCGAACCCCCTCCGAAGTTGTGTTCTGAATAATGATTCGCGAACCATCATTTCAGATCAGGACTCAGAGCGAATCACAAATCATTTGATTTGAATCATTTAATTTGTGAAATAATTAATGAACCCATTCTGATCTAAATCGAATGATCCACAATATGCGATTTGAAGTTCCGATCTGAAATAAATGATTCGCCATTTGCAAACTTCCAACTGGAGTGCTTCGAAAGAGCGAATCATTTTGCGAAGCAATGGTTTAACTGATTCTGAGTTTCAAAAAGCTCAATTCACCCATCACTACGTGCTTTTTTAAAATCATTACAAGCGATGTTGAAACTGAAAATAAATGGCTCTTTTAATTTGATCTGGTTTTTGCTAGTGAATCGCTTGAAATGAACAATCAAAGTCACAAGTTTGAATCATTCGGAGGGGTTCCAGCATAAATGACTCAATTGATTTGGTTCATCTGTTCCTCTTTTTGCATCTTCAGCCATGTTTACATGACACTGTCAGTGCTACTACTTGCTTAGCGTGATTGTTTCCTGACATTAACTGAAGAACGCAAAAAAGGTATGTTTTTTAAATTGCTGAATTTTGCATAAAAAGATATTTCATAATTGACAAAATTAAACACTTATTGCCACAACATTGCCTTTCAATAATTCTAGCACTTTTGAAGTACCTTTTCAGGAATACTGCTATTTTCAAGGGTTTTCCAGGCATTACATTTCCAAAAGTCAGATTCAAGTACTTTAAGCACCTTGTACGAACCCTGATTTTCATAGAAGACATCAAGCAGTCTGAAAGTAGTACACAATTTAGTTTTGGTTTATCTTTTGCAAAGCTTTTATTTGTGTGCGCACTTGATGACCTAAAAATCCAAATAAGGAGCTAGAACAGCATTCGATTGTAAGATATACATGTGGACAGCATCTAATACATTATTGTCTTCGTACTGTGTAACAAACAAGTTTTTAAAAGTTCAAGTCTTCAGAAGTAGATGTCCACACAGAGCACTCTCTGTTCCAATCAAACAGCACCGCGTCCAGGTGCCAACTAGACCTTGTTTAAACTTGGCCGGAGAGCCAAATCACTTTCCTGTCAAGTCTCCTTCTCACAGCAAAAGCTGCTGGATCATCTGCCAGCAATGTTCAATGAAGCCAGCAGCCTTCTGTCCTCCTCACACATACAGCACTGTACGGCATTTATAAATCAAGACAAAAGTTCTGTTCCAAAACCACTAGCTACCATGAAGACAAAAATGATTAAAAACAATTATTGTAAATAATTTTTAGTGTACATGCACTATTGTGCAAAAGTTTGGAGTCAGTATGTTTTTTTTTTTTAAAGCAAGAATGCATTAAATTTGAATAAAAGTGACAGTAAAGACATTTATGTTATGAAAGATTTCTGTTTTAACCAAATGCTGTTCTTTTGAACTTTCTATTCATCAAAACATCTTGGAAAAAAGGTTAAAAAATAGGAAGCAGCACAACTGTTTTTAGCATTGATAACAATCAGAAATGTTTTGAGCAGCAAATCAGCATATTAGAATGATTTCTGAAGGATCATGTGATACTAAAGACTGTAATGAGTAGTAATGATGCTGAAAATTCAGCTTTGATCACAGGAATAAATTGCATTTTAAAATATATTCACATAGAAAACACTTATTTTGAATTGTAATATATATATATATTTAAAAAAAAAAAATGTGTGTATGCAAATTGTATAAATATACAAGGTACACATTTCTAGTAATTGTACAGTTAATTTTCATATTGTATTTTCAGAAAGTCTTGAAAAATTTGTCCTCTCTCCAAATTTGTCACTACCGAAATGGTAATAATAATTTAAGTAGAAGTTATATTGACCTATTAAGATTTTGCTTACATCTACATTGTAAATATATCTTTTTGCTATTTTATTACAATTGTTTCAAAGGTAAATCAATATTTCAAGTGTAATTTATGAGATTTGTTGTATTTTGAATCTGATTTTTCTTTGTAAAAGGTGAAAAGTTGATCATAGTGATTTCAAACTCAACGATTCATTAGTTTGAATATACATTGAAGAACCAAACACTATCGTAACATCTTAGTTGATAATTCAGTAGGGGAGACCAGGGAGTGTTGTAACACGGGGGTTGGTTGTAACACCGTCAGTTTGACAAGTCAGAAATGAGCTGTGGTGATGTCATCAATATCATACGCTCCATTAACATTTTTAATGTTATAGGAGAAATGACATATGAATGTGAGCAACATTAAAGATTTTATGACCAAAAAACTGATTTTCAGTAAAGACATTTTTTTTTTCATTAAGATTATTTTTTGCCTAGCAATCATTGTGTTGTACATACAATTATTTGACTCATATAGCCTAAAGTAGCTGTTTCTCTAGTTTAATGCTAAAATATTATGGCTGTTTGGGGTGGGGATAGTTGTAACAGTTCATTAAAAATGTTACAACCAACTCCTTATGATGATTCCAGTGAGTCCAGTTATCCATATCACATCCTCTATTGAGCTAAAGTCATGTTAGGTTTTTGTTGCACATGAAGGGATTTATGTAAAATGTGTTTCTATAATAGTTTATGCACATATCTTCTTATTGGATATAAACACTAGCCGCCTCAAATGAGCACATACGTTTTTGTGTGTACATGTTTAGAATTTATGCACATCTTGACATTTCCATCCAGCATTTTTATGTGATATTCCAAAATTCACATAAAAATAGGTAGATGGCAACACAGCTAGTGACTGAATACAGTACACATACACCGCAATTGTTTTTGTGCTAAACTTGAAGTCCTAAAAGGCATACAATATAATGTTTTTGTCACTTTATTCAAAACTGATTGTTTTTTGTTCTTCAATCAAGTTTTTTGCATAAATTGGAAGTGTGGGTCTTATTTCAGCAAATTACTTCATGCTGTTACATCTATCCTCAGCCTGTTACAACTCACGCCAGTATGTGGGGAAGGTCGTAACAACGAAACTCTTTGTATCTTACATTGATTCACATAATCTGTGATTATGCAGTACACGTCCGAGTGGGTTTTATTTGTAGTTGACAAATGTGGCTACTGTATATCAAAGTTTGAGAGATCTAGCACAAACAACCACTGAGTTACGCATGCTCAAACAAAAAGTGTTACTTTCATCCCCAGTCTCCCCTATACTTTATTTTTGACAATGTTTTAGTCGTGACAGCGTATTTTCGGTAGTGACAATAAGGCTTTGGTAGCGACCACGTCACATTACAGAATTTTAACTTGCATACTAAAACACTACAAAAAAATTAAATACCAAAAAAATTGCGTAACTGTTCTAAAATTTTGTTCATTTCTCTCAAATATGAGGATTATGTGTTCTTTTTTATCACTACAGAAACAATGACGACGTTTCTGTCAGATATGGCAGTTCATAACACAGCAAGCGTTCTTCATTCTGTATTTTTAACTGTACAATATACATTTTATATTATATTATATATACAATATTTATTTTATATAAATCTACCTCCAATATTACTGTCTCTACTGTAGTGTCCCTGTCCCAAAGTCCCATAATGCTGCGCATTGCTGACGTCACGTTCCCATTCTCTATAGTAAAACCACGGGTAATTTTCTTAAGGGATTTGCGTATACTTTCTTCTGTGTTTTATTTTTAGAATTGTACTGCCGTAATGGTTTGATGTTCAAGAAAAAAATAAAATAAAATAAAAACAGAAAAAAGTTTCGCGAAATTGCTCCGAAACCCTGATATGAAACAAATGATTCGCAAACCTGCACCAAAGTCCCGATCTGAATCAATGATTCACGATACACGCTCCAAAGTTCCGATCTGAATAATGATTCGCGAACCATCATTTCGGATCAGGACTAGGAGTGAATCATTTTATTTGAATCATTCAAATTGCGAAATTATTACGAACCCGTGCCGATCTAAATCAAATGATTTACGATACACGCTCCAAAGATCCAATCTAAAGCAAAAGATTCATGATACACGATTTGAAGTCCTCGATCTGAAATAAATGATTTGTGATACGCGAACCAATTGGAGCACTTCGAAAGAGTGAATCAATCAATCTGCGAAATGATTCACGAACCTGTGCCGATCTAAATCAAATGATTCAGGATGCACGACTTGAAGTCCTGATCTGAAACAAATGATTCGTCATACACAAAGTTCAGATCTGAATCAAATGATTCGCGATACACGCTACAAAGATCTGATCTAAAGCAAAAGATTTGCGAACCCGCTACAAAGTTCCGATCTGAATAATGATTCATGAACCATCATTTCAGATCAGGACTAGGAGTGAATCATTTCATTTAAATCATTCAATTTGCAAAATGATTCACGAACCTGTGCTGATCTAAATCAAATAATTCACGAAACATGATTTGAAGTCCCGATCTGAAACAAATGATTCGTCATATGCGAAGTTCCGATCTAAATCAAATGATTCACGATACGCGATTTGAAGTTCCGATCTGAAATAAATGATTCGCGATACGCAATCCAATTGGAGCGCTTTGAAAGAGTGAATCTTTTGGTGACGCAATGGTTTAAAGTATTAAATACATATTAAATTAAAAAATAATAATAATAATAATTACTAGTAGGTCTATACACAGGTCAAAAAAAAAAAAAAAAAAAAAAAAAAAAAAAAAAGTTTTTTTTTTTTTTTTAATTATTTAAAGTTCAAAGTAATTTTGTTGTGTGTTTAAGTATTTTTTATTTTTTAAGATATAGCTACTTACTCCTTAGCTTTTATTATTTATTTTTAGTTTTATTACATCAACTTGATTAAAATGTTAAAGTTTTAGTAAAACTTTTGTATTTTAGGTTTAAATGTAATTTTTATTACATTTACATAATTATTTTTATTGTTTATTTATGTTTATTTATTTTTTATTTCCATTTTACTTTGTTATTTTAGTACTTAAACTAAATGGAAATTTAAAATGTAAAGTTTTCATAGTTTTATAGTTTTACATTTTTTTTATTATCTTAGTCAAAAATAATTTGTACAGTGTATTTTCAAAAATGCTCACAAATGAATACAATAAATGATGATTTTTTATATATATATATATATATATTAAGCTTATTATTTTTGTGGGTTTCAATAGATAATAGAAGGATCTTAGTAAACATCTAAGATTTTAATACTTAGATGCTTTTCAAATGCGTTTTTGGTTGTGGGACAGCAGTTTGCACCAATTCAGTAGAATATATATATACTAATATTTTATTTCATTTTGACTCGTTTTATATTAATTATTTTCAGTAGACCATTTCAAAATTGTATTTACTGTATTAAACTTGCGATTTAGTTGCCGACAGCCATTCAAATGAAGCCATTTTCCTTTCGAAAGATCTTATTACATTCATTTGTCTAAAAAGAACAACACAAACCCGACAAATGGCACTTTGGTTCGAATTAAATTTCCATTAACAAAGCCGGTCCGGCTAATACCGACTCAGATACACCTATCTTCCAAAATACACGAGAGTTCATGAGCCGCTCGGAAAAAGAAAAAAACGCTCCGAGAATGTCTGAATCGCATTAAAAACGCATTAAAGTTGCCGGGATGAAGACTTACTTCACACAAACACATTATGTCTTCCTTTTTTGGCAGTGGTGATTTTCGGCTGAGGGCACCGTCTGGTAACAGCCGCTCATCAACACCCAAGGCACAAATAGAGGCAGCCAGCTGTGGAAGCTCTCACATCACTTCCTGCAGTCAGTCGGGCTCCCATCGACTCTGTAAACGCAAGACTGTGACAGATATGCGCTGCTCTTTTTAGAAGATTTCGCAGCCTGGAAGGGCATGAACTGACTTTTTAAGAAAGCGCAGAGCTCAACCTGTGAATATTACAGTAAGCATATGTTTTAGTCGGTTATTCTGGTGTGAAACAAACAAGGCGGTTTTCTGGAGTTTTATTAAAGGAGAACTTCCACTTCCAGAACAACAATTCACAGATAATTTACTCACCCCCATGTCATCCAAGATGTTTTTATGTCTTTCTGTCTTCAGTCGTAAAGAAATTATGGTTTTTGAGGAAAACATTTCAGGATTTTTCTTATCTAGCAAAACGATTGGTCATTTTTTTTTTTTTTTTTTTTTTTACGAAAAATAAAAATTTGTTTACTTTTTTTAAGCTCACGTCGAAAGGTCACGCCGAACGTAGGCGGAACTACAAACCCAGTGTTTACAAAGCGAACGCGACTAAGACTAAGAAAGTGCAAGTAAGTCAAACACTGTTTACAAACAAAAAGGTACAACAATGTCGGACGATTCTGAAGTTGTAGGAGAAAATAAGATGGAGTTTTTCGACATACTC
This sequence comes from Labeo rohita, assembly GCF_022985175.1. Taxonomy (NCBI): domain Eukaryota; kingdom Metazoa; phylum Chordata; class Actinopteri; order Cypriniformes; family Cyprinidae; genus Labeo; species Labeo rohita. The sequence continues at coordinate 32,243,370 of NC_066887.1, forward strand.
TACCTTTTTGAGCCAGAGTACACAGACAATGAACTAAGACGTGATTCATAGTAGTGATGGGAAGTTCGGATCATTTTACCGACTCAGACCTTTGAGTCTTGTTCAGCAAAATGAACGAATCTTTTTGAGTCATTTCGTTCATTTTAGCAAAATATAATTAAAATGTTACATGTTACTTCCCTAACACATCTACTGCTTACACAAACGTTGATCACACTATAAACAAGACAAAACTGTAATGCTATAAGAAACAGAAAAGATTCATTCATTGTTTACCTGGGTCTTTAGTCTATGATTAGCTCACCTCACCTCTTATCTGACAAGTTTTTGGTTTGAGTCGTTCGTTCATCACGTGACAGCCCCAAGATGAACGAACGACTTAAAAAAACCTGAAGACTCGAAACAGGTGAACTAATTCCAGTACAAAACCTAATAGGATGTTGCGCATGCGCGACTGAACAAATCACTCCCCGAGACGACTCGTTCTTCCCGTTCAAAATGAACGAATCGTTCAAGAACGACCCATCACTAATTCGTAGCATCGTGGACGCGCATCCCAGAGCCTGTGCTACATGAGCTTTTGTGCTTAAAAAGTACACAATTTTTATTTTTCGAAAAAAAATGACAGATCGTTTCACTAGATAAGACCCTTCTTCCTCGGCTGGGATCATTTAGAGCCTTTTGAAGCTGCATTTAAACTACATTTTGCAAGTTCAAAATCGGGGCACCAATGAAGTCCATTATGGAGAAAAATCCTGAAATGTTTTCCTCAAAAACCATAATTTCTTTACGACTTTGAAGACAGAAAGACATGAACATCTTGGATGACAAGGGGGTGAGTAAACTATTTGAAAATTGTTGTTCTGGAAGTGGACTTCTCCTTTAAGTAGGTTTTTTCTTTTTTTAGATTTTGTTTTTAAATATATTATATATATTTTTTTAAATTATGGCTACTTAGTTAACCATTTAACCACTGTTTTTCAGTGTGCCGCACCATGAACAGTAATTAAATTTTTTTTTTTTTTTTAATTAATTTTACTAAACTAACATGTTAATTTAAACGATTCACTTAACAGGAAACTACTGAAAAAAACATTTATTCTGAATAAAACAAAGATTATAGTGTGTTTTACAAGAAAATAAATTTTTTTCAGTGTTTCTACTTCAAAATATCTTATATTTAACGATACCTGGTGTTTCTTCGTAACTATTTGTGAAATTTAATAGCAGTTACTCAGTAAAAAAAAAAATGGTTTCAAAGTAAATTCTTTCACCTATTTTTTTTTTTTAGTGAGAGTAGTGAGTGTAATAAGACACATTGACGGTATAATTTGCACACAGAGGACAGTGGTTCATATCTAAAGGACGTGAAAGTGAGCCGTGGATCCTGAAAGCATGTGTGTAGGTTGTTCTTGATCTAGAATAAACTGTTGTTGTAAAGTGCTGCGTTCACCAGCGAGTCTCTGTGGTCTTTCAGCCTTTACCCGTTTTCTCCTCTTAATGAGCTTCACTCACTACTGACGGCATTCAGCAGAAAAAAAAAACCTTTTAATAATTTGTGCTGTTGAGAAGGGCCTAGCAGAGCACTTTCTCTGACATTCTGCTGATGGAACGACATCCAGAAATGCTTATGATTACAAAAACCTCGTGTGACTCCTCCCACTTCGCCAATATTACCACAGCTAAAATCTATAAATAAGAAAAAAAGCACGGTTCGGAAATAAATACGCTTCAGATTCATTCTCTCCGGGTGTTTTGCATCACTTAACACATATTTGCACATTGCAGTACACCCTGTTTGGCACACGTGAGAACGAGGTGTTTCGTGTCAGAAGAGCTGGGAGAGAAACTCGGGTGCCCAGTCCATGGCCGTTTGGGCCACGGCCAGCGCCGCCGCTCCTAACGTGGCCGACAGACCCCACACTGCCATTTTGATGAGCTGGTTAGTGCTCGTTGGCTGGGTGCTCAGAGTGAGGGTTAGCTGGTTTTTATGCCGCTTTTGATGCTGTTGACGAAGGACGGAGTCGGGACGCTGACGCAGCGTGGACTTCTGGAAGTCTGTAAAGGTGCTGATGGCGATTCTGAGAAGAGAAAAAGAAAGCATTTATTAATATTTTGAATGATAGTTTTTTTTGTTTTTTTTTCATTTTCATTTTAATTTTTGTTAAAGTTTTAGTAATGTTGTGCGTTTTTAAGATGTTTTTTAATAAATTTGTTTTTTAATATGGCTACTTAGTTATTAGCTTTTATTATTTGTTTTTAATTTTACTACATTAACTTGATAGTTATAAGATAGAAATTTAAGTTTTAGTAATATTGTATTTTAGTCATTTTTAGTTTTTTTTTTTAATTTAATATTTGTATTTCCGTATTAGTTTAAAAGTTGTCATAATTCGTCTTTGTCATTTTTCTTGTTTTTAAATGTCTATTTAATTTTTATTATTTTTATTTAATTTTATTTATTTGAGCCATTTTAGTACTTCAACTTAAAATAAATGGAAATTAGAAATTTTATTGTTTATTTTATTTTATTTTAATAATTTTATTTTCATTTTAGTTTATTTACTGTTTTTTATAATTTTATTTTGTTTAATTTGTATTATTTTTATTTTATTTTATTTTATTTAAGCCATTTTAGTACTTCAACTTAAAATAAATGGAAATTAGAAATTTTATTGTTTGTCATTTTTCTTAGCTTTTTTTAATGTTTAACTTCTAATAATTTTCTTTTCATTTTAGTTTATTTTATTAAACTAAATAGAATTTTTAATTTTAAAGTTTTTATAATTTTATTGTCTTAGTCACTTCTTTACTTTTTAAATGTCTATTTAATTTGTATTATTTTTATTTTAATTGTATTTATTTTAGCCATTTTAGTACTTCAACTTAAAATAAATGGAAATTAGAAATTTTATTGTTTGTCATTTTTCTTAGTTTTTTTTTAAATGTTTAACTTTTAATATTTTTTTCATTTCATTTTGTAATTTTATTAAACTAAATAGAAATTTTAATTTTAAAGTTTTTATCATTTTATTGTCTTAGTCACTTTATTTTTTAAATGTCTTTAATTTTTTTTCATTATTTTTATTTTATTTAATTTATTTTAGCCATTTTAGTACTTCAACTTAAAATAAATGTAAAATATAAATTTTATTTGAAAGTTTTAGTAATTTTGTTGTGTTTGTAATTTTTATTAGTTTTTGTTTTTTAAGGCTTTAATTTCTAATAATTTCATTTTCATTTCCATACTTTGTTATTTTACTACTTAAACTACATAGAAATTTCAGTTTGAAAGTTTTCATAATTATATTGTCTTAGTCATTTTTCTTGTTTTTTTAAATTTCTATTTAATTCTCAGAAATTTTATTTCAGTTTGTCATTTTAGCACTTCAAAAAAACTAAACGAAATATAAGATTTTAAAGTTTTTGTTTTAGTCATTTTTATTAGTTTTTGTTTTTTAATATCTATTTAATTCCTAATAATTTTATTACCATTTTAGTGTGTTATTTTAGTACTTAAGCTAAATAGAAATGTAATTTTTTTTTCCGTAATTTTATTGTCTTAGTCATTTTTATTAGTTTTTAATGGCTATTTAATTTGTATTATTTTTTTAAATCAATTCATTTTAGCCATTTCAGTACTTCAACTTAAAATAAATGGAAATTAGAAATTTTATTTGAAAATTTTAGTAATTTTATTGTTTGTAATTTTTATTATTTATTGTTTTTAAGGCTTTCATTTCTAATTTAATTCCCATTTCCATACTTTGTTATTTAAGTACTTAAACTAAATAGAAATTTTAATTAGAAAGTAAGTTTTCATAATTTTATTGTGGCTTAGTTATTTTTCTTAATTTTATTTCAGTTTTAGTCATTTTAGTACTTCAAACGAAATAAAAAAGATTTTATTTCATGTTGTTGTGTATTAGTCATTTGTATTAGTTTTTGTTTTTTAAATATCTATTTAACTTTTATTATTTTGTTTCATTCAATTCATTTGTCATTTTAGTACTTCAACTTAAAAAAAAGGAAATCAGAAATTTAATTTGAAAGTTTTTGTAATTTTGTTGTATTTTAGTCATTTTTATTCGTTTTTTAAGTGTTTATTTTGTATTAATTTTATTTCAGTTTTTATTTTAGTCACTTTAGTCCCTCAATTTAAACTAAATTATTAGACATTTAAATTTTAAAGTTTAAGTAATTTCTGTTTTAATCATTTTTTGTTTTTAATGTCTTTAATTTAATTTGTCATTTTTTACTTAAACTAAACAAAAATTTGTCATTCAGCATTTTGTTTTTGAAACTAAAAGATTTTTATATTCTATTTTATTTCAGTTACCATTTAATTTATTTTAATTACCTTTTTGTATCTGTAGTAGTAGTTTTAGTAAACAATAACACTGGTATCTGTACAGTATCCTAACCAGGCATGACAACTAGAGTGCAAAGTAACTTTAGTCTTTACCAAAAGAGAAATGCTGCATAAAAACACAATCACATCCAATTAAAACAGATGTTGATGTTTAAAATCAAGCTGAAACTGCATTTGCAACTTCAGAACTTCTTCAGAATAATCTGCACCAAACAAAAAACAAAAAAAACTGGAGTGTGCACCAAAGAGATTTCAGAAATAAAAACCAAGCAACCAACAAAAAGGTCAAGTTTGAACACTTGGTTAGTGAACAACACAAGAAAAGACTAACTGGGTGAATCATAAGGACAAAAAAAAAAAAAAAAAAAAACATTGAGAATCAGAAAGTGGGAGCGCTGGTTGAGAACGGACTCATGGCCTCTAGTCTCAATCAGAGACACGGACACAGCCTCATTTCCAGAGTTTTCCCAAATCCTGTGGAGCCCACGCTGAGGGCAACACGACTTTCGCTCGACAGTTTAGAGGAAAAACATCATTAAAAAATCATAAAATATTCAATTCCATTTCATTACGGTCTCTACGGAAGAATAGTAAACATGGAATGCAAATGCCTTTCACTCAAGATAATAAAACTGCCAGAAATACATTCAACATTTAATGAAAAAGTGGCTCTCGTACAAGAAGTACCATGGGCAGGCGCTGACGGGCTCAACGTCTTTAAGTCTTCATCGGTTTTTATGTTTTTTTTCTTTTGCTCTCCTGCCTCAGATTCGTGGCTTTCCCCCGTTCTCATTAGTATCTACAGCTAATGCGCCACCGCTGAAAATAGCTGACAGGTAACAGCAGAGCAATTAACTTTTAAACTTTCCCTTTACCAGCGGAGGCCCGGGAGAGCCGGCGGTTTGCGCTGACGAAACCCCAGTCTAATGCGGTGACACCGACCCGGCAGAGCTCTGTCAGTCAGAGCCGGACTTAACCTCTTACCAACGGATCTTTACGCAGCGCTTTTCCATTCAGCAACAGTTCGCTGAAAAAAACACATCGGTCAGGTTACTAAAAGCACAAAATAACCACACCGTATTCCAGCTCTTCTGCAGTCAAATATTATTTAAATTTATTATAAATTTGTGCAAAGAGCATTACAGGGTTATTATTGCTAAAAAAAAAAATAATAAAAAAATAATTTAAAAAACTTATTACTGTAAACATTTTATTTCAGCTATTTGCCAGGGGGGTACTAATTTTCTTTTCTAAACACTTAATAAAAAAAAAAAAAAAAAAAAAAAAAAAAAAAACCACAAAATTTAGTAAACCTTTAAAATGAAAATGAAAACTGGAAAAAAAAACAAGTAATTCAAAATGGTTAAGATTAATGATTAATAATAAAATAACTGATAAATTAAAATTACTAATAGGATAATGAATAAATTGCTAATAAATTAAATTAAATGAATAATAGGTCAATGAATCAATTGCTAATAAATGAAAATTACTCAGATTAATTAATAAATTACTAATAAAAAATGAATGCATCACTAATAAAATTGCTAACAGGTCGATGAATAAATTGCTAATAAATTAAATAAAATGAGTAATAGATTAATGCATTTCTAATAAAATTACTAATAGAATAATAAATAAATAGCTAATAAATTAAATTAAATTACTAATAAATTAATGCATTACTAATAAAATATGAATATAGTAATGAATAAATTACTAATAAATTAATATTAGTAATAAATTAAGTACTAATAGATTCTTTTATTACTAATAACATTAAGATTCATGAATAAATAGTTAAGATTAATGAATTAATAATAAAATAACTAATAAATTAATGAAATAAATTGCTGATAAATTAAATAAAATAGCTCAGATTAATGCATAAATAATAAAATTACTTATAGATTAAGGAAAAAATGCTATAGATTAAATACAAATACTAATAGGTTAATGCATAACTAAAGTATTATATGAACACTTAATTAAAACTAGAAAATAAAAAAAACGAATTTAAAAAAGGACAAAAAAAGTTTTTTTTAAATGTCTATTAAATTTTTATTATTTTATTTCTGTTTTTTTTTTATCATTTTAGTACTTTCACATTTATTAATATTTTCAATGATATAATTTTTATTTTTATATTTACCTTTTTTGTTGTAATTTCTGAAGTATTAGTATTTTGTTGTGTATTTAAGTTTTAATTCGTTTTTTATATGGCTACTTAGTTATTATCTTTTATTATTATTTATTTTCATTTTTAGAACATCAACTATTAAAATTTCTATTAGTTTTTATTGTTTTTAAATGTTTAATTCATTTTTAATAATTTTATTTTGTGATTTTAGTACTTAAACTGAATAGAAATTTAAATTAAAAGTTTTCATTTTATCCTGTTTTAGTAATTTTTTTGTAAATGTCTAATTTTTAACATTTTTATTTCAGCTTTAGTCATTTTAGTACTTCAACAAACTAAATGAAAAATTAGATGAAGTAGTATATATTAGTTTTTGTTTTTTAAATGTCTATTCAATTTTTAGTATTTTTTATTTCTGTTTATTAACTTCAAATAAATGGAAGTGTTAGTCATTTTGCTGTGATTTAATCGTTTTTACAGATTCTGTTATTAATGTCTATTTAATTTACTTTCTTAATGTCATTTCTTAATGTTACCTTAAACAAAGATGTGTCATTTAACTTTTTACTTTAGCAACTAAATATTACTACAATAAAACAATATTACTAAAACGTTAAAATCAAAATGAAAATATAAAAAAAATATATAAAAAATAAAATGTACTCAAAATATTAACAAAAACTGTAACAGTATATCCTCAATATTTAAATATCACTGGTTGTACTATGTACAATATTTACTAAAACCATACTTGCAAAAATTGTGCCAAGTTTCACTGCACGTTATTTTATTTCAGCTACTTCTCAAGACAATATTTCTATTAACACTTGATAAAAAATTATATAGAAACTAATAAAAATGACAAACAGACAACAAAATTACTAAAACTTTAAAATTGAGATGAAAACAGAAAATATAAAAGTAAAACTTAATTCAAAATATGAACAAAAAATATGATATTACAGCAACACTGATGCAAAAACGTAAAATGAGAGCTATTAAATTTTTTTTTTTTAATTATTAAGTACTAAATTAACTAAAAAACCCACTATTTGAAAACTTAAAACAATAAAAACACAAAAGAATTATAAAAAACGTATGAATTAAAATGAAAACAAAAAGCAAAAATAAAAATTGAATTCAAAATATTAACAAAAAAATGTTAATAGTATATCAATGATATGAATATAAAGACATAAGTAAATGCTATTCACAATTTTTAGTGAAATCTTATTTGCAAAAATAGTGCAGGTTTTGATGTCAATGGTGCCAAATCAGTTGATTCTTGTGAAATGGAGAACAGCTTTTTTGATCGTTTCCTCACACGAAGCTATCCAAGACTTCAGAAGCCCAGCGTAAGGTGACTTTTTTGGCATTTTTTGTCCTGTTTGGAGCTTGACAGATGGGAAACCATGAACTGTAGTGGTATGGCAAGAACCAGGTGAAGATTTGTCAAAGATTTGGGGTACATAGTACACGAGGATGAGTAAATAATTTGAATTTTTTTGGGTGCACGGTCCCTTTAACATGCTCGGCTCTGCAGGGAATCTCTCCTCCCGCGTCTTCAGAGATGAATTTAAGTCTTTGGTTTCCTCTGACTGCTCTCTTCAAGGTGGCACATGTCTGACGGTCTTTGATCGCCGTTTCTCCCTCCCTCTTGTCTCTAAAAGAGTTTCTAATTTTACCGTTTCCTCTCTCAGAAGCAGCAGATTGTGTGACCTCTGTCACATCATTCTTCTGTTTTTCCCCTCGCTCTCTTCCTCTTGCTCAATCTGTTCTTGCTGTGGTGAGGAAGATACAGCAGATGATGGATGTGTTTACACTAGGAGAACATTTCCACGGCTGCACTCAGTCACACCATCACAACTCCACAGTCTTCACGGAAATCCTACCCTCATCGTCTTCCTCTTCGAGTGTCTCGTTCACTAATCGCATGCACAAGTATTAGCCGTAAAATCTGTGCGCAAACGCTCACAATCAATTGATTTGCACGTGTGTATTTTGAATTTAGGATCAAATTTAGAACCCAAACTACATGTTCTCTAATTAAAAATTTAAATATTTGGTTCAAAAATTTAAAGAATTAAAAACATTTTTAGCATAAAATTGATCAAAAGTGACAGAAAAGATATTTGTAATGTTACAAGAAGAAAAAAAAATCTATTTTACATAAACGTATGATCAGAAATGTTTCTTGAGCAGCAAATCATCATATTAGAATGATTTCTGAAGGACCATGTGACACTGAAGACTGGAGTAATGATGCTGAAAATTTAGCTTTGATCACAAGAATAAATTGCATTTTAAAACATATTCAAATAGAAAACAGGCATTTAAAATTGCAAAAATATTTCACAATATTACTGCATTTTTCTGTATTTTTAAAGTTTTAGTAAATTTGTCGTATATTTAAGTTGTTTTTTTAATTAGTTTTTTTATTTGGCTACTTCATTAGCTTTTATTATTTATTTTCAGTTTTAGTACATTAACTTGATTAAAATTTTGAAGCTTGTTGTTTTTGTGTAATTTCTATTTGTTGTTTTTAAATGTTTAATAATTTTATTTAAATAGAAATTTAATAGAAATAGTTTTCATAATTTTATTCTCTTTTTTTATTCTCATTTTTAAAATATGTCTAATTTTTAATTAGCTTTTTTAGTTTTTAGTTAAGTTTTAGTAATTTTAGTACTTCAACAAACTAAATGAAAAATAAGATTTTAATTTAAGTTTTTGTTGTGTTTTAGTTATTTTTATTCATTTTTTGAATAAAAAATAAATTAATTTTAAAATAAGCTTAATTTTGAATCATTTTATTTCAATTTACGTTTATTTTGGTTCTTGAATTCAAATTTTAATTTTCAAATTTTCATAATTTTAAGATATATTAGTATATATTAGTTTTTGTTTTTTAAATGCCCATTCAATTTTTATTAATATTATAATTCTATAATAGTTCACAATATTACTGCATTTTTCTGTATTTTTAAAGTTTTAGTAAATTTGTTGTATATTTAAGTCGTTTTTTTATTTGGCTACTTCGTTAGCTTTTATTCATTTTCAAGGTTTTAGTACATAAAACCTTCAAGCTTTAGTAATATTATTGCATTTCTATTTGTTGTTTTTAAATGTTTAATAATTTTATTTAAATAGAAATTTTATTTCTTTATTCATTTTAGTACTTCAACAAACTAAACGAAAAATACGATTTTAATTTAATAACAAGTTTTTGTTGTGTTTTACTCATTTTTATTTGTTTTTTTTGTTTAATTTTTAATCATTTTATTTCAATTCAAGTTTATTTTAGTTCTTAAATTAAAAATTTCATTGTCAAATTTTCATAATTTTAAGATATATTAGTTAGTATATATTAGCATATATTAGTTGTTTTTTAAATGTCTATAGAAGTTTTATTTTAGTTTTGATCTTAGTACTTCAACTAAATCTAAATTAGAAAAAATATTTTAAAACACATTTAAAACATTCAAATAGAAAACAGTCATTTTGAAATTGCAATAATATTTCACAATATTCAAATGAATTTTTCTCTATTTTTAAAGATTTAGTACATTTGTTGTGCATTTAAGTCGTTTTTTTAATTAGTTTTTTTATATGGCTACTTCATTAGCTTGTACTATTTATTTTCAGCTTTAGTACATTGATTAACTTTTATTAAAATTTTGAAGCTTTAGTAAGATTATTGTGTTTTTGTAATTTCTATTTGTTGTTTTAAAATGTTTCATAATTTTATGTAAATAGAAATTTAATAGAAATAGAAATTTTATATAAATTTAAATGTAAAGTTTTCATAAATTTATTCTCTTAGTCCTTTTTTCCTTAATTTTTTTTTTTAATATGTCTTTAATTTTTAGTATTACTCCAATATTACTGCATTTTACTTTTTAATTAAATAAATGCAGGCTTGGTAAGCAAAAGAGGCTTCTTTTAAAAATCATACTGACCCCAAACCTTTGAATGGTAATGTAATTAATTATTGTAAATAATAAAATTACGGCCTTTGCAGATGTCTGAACTGGGCGCTGAACATCCTCTGACCCTAAAAATTGCCCCTGCTCTCTTGCAGGTGTAACATGCCTGTAAACCTGATCACCATTAGAGCCTTGGGAGCCCGTTATTGGCTTTTAGAGCATATACTTAAACCCCTCTCTCCCGCTCTCTCTCGCTGTCATAACGTTATGGGTTAACGCAGTTCAGTGGGATGCTCTAATTCAATGCGTCCTTCCATCTAACACACATGATGGCCCTATTATTAGACACTTGCTGCTGAGATGGTATGCCCAATTACCCATGAGCCTGCACTCGGCTTGTGTGAGAGAGAGAGTGTGTGTGTGTCCTGCAGGCCTTTGTGAATTAGCTCTGATGCCCTGTTGTCCTGATGACCCGTAAGTGCTGGCTCTTTGTCACGTCACCAGGAGCTGCCCGTTCAAGCGTGCTGTGACGCACCGAAGGCTTTTGCTTACTGGACGCACATAGAAACTACACGTGGAGGTTAAAGGTTAAATCTTCCTATACGTTAAATATCCGAGGGTCTACCATAATGATTAGAGGGATCATATAGTCTCTAATGGTGCTTTGAAGTAATAGTATTTGGAAGCTGAATGCACAATGTTGTTGTCAGTTATTTGGACTCTTATTCTGACAGCACCCATTCACTGCAGAGGATAAATTGGTGAGCAAGTGATGTAATGCCACGTCTTTTAATGAAGAAACTCAAAAACAAAGAACAAAACAAAAAAAAGCTACTCGTGTAGGCAATGCATAAAAGAAAGATCACACATTTAATGTAAATCTAATGCAGCATTTCTCAAACCCCTCGCTGCATATTTTATATCTCCCTTATTTAACATACCTGATTCTACTGATTAGCTCATTAGCTCATCAAGCGCATCCGTGACCTGAATTAGGTGTGTCAAATAATCCAAAACACACAGTCTTGTGGGGTTCTGCAGGAAAAGGATTGAGAAACACTGAAGAAATAGCTATACCTGTATTTATGGCCTAGCTCAAACAATTTGAGTCTTTCTTTCCCCTTGTGTGTTCCTGCCCTCGCTCTATTTTCATAAATAAAAAATTGGAGAAAGCCCCAAAAATCGTATGCAATAAAACATGCAACAGACCGACTGATTCGCTTCAGCCTTTCTAAAGTATGCAAAAGCTTGAAGGTTCAGACCGGCTCTGGGTGGACGTGATGTGGGTGTCATGTTTCTGAAATCTTTCTATATAGTGTGGGAGATTTTGCACAGCCCGCGGTACTTTATCTGAATTTGGGTAGCTGGTGCATTACACGGCAACTGTTGTGATATATAAAGTTGCAACTACAAAAAGTAGATGCAACTGTGAGAATATTAAGTCACTACTACTACTAAAAAAAAAAAAAAAAAAAAGATGCAGCTGGCAGATATAAAGTTGCAATTACAGAAAATAGACAATTTTGAGATGTAAAGTTGCAATTGTGAAAAGGATGTAATTGTGAGACATAAAAATCATAATTCTGAGATGTAAAGTTGCAATTAATTACCTAAAATATATGCAGTTGGAATTTTATAGTCACAGTCATGACAAAAGATGCAATTATGAGACATAAATACAAAAATGAGATATAAAGTCAAAATTATTAAAAAAAAAAAAAAAAGAAAATTATGAAAAAAAATCTAAGTGGGAAATATGAAGTTGCAATTACAAAAAAATAGATTCAACTGAGATATATAAAGTCACAGTCATTAAAAAAAGATGCAACAGGAAGATATAAAATTAGAAATGTCACAATATAAAGAAAGTCACAATTACGAAAATATCGCAATTGGGAGATACAAAGTAGCAGTTGTGAAAAATAGATGCATTTGTGAGATGTAAAGTAGCAACTGAGAAAAGTAGATGCAATTGTGAGACAAAGGCAGTACTACTACTACTACAAAAAAAAAAAAAAAAAAAAAAAAAAGATGCAGCTGAAAGATATAAACTTTCGATTACACAAAATAGACGCAATTTTGAGATGTAAAGTTGCAATTGAGAAAAGGATGTAATTGCAAGACATAAAAATCATAATTCTGAGATTTAAAGTTGCAGTTACCTAAAATAAATGCAACTGGGAAATTTACAGCCACAAATCATGATAAAACATGCAATTATGAGATATTAACATACAAACATAGGATATAAAGTCACCATTGTATAAAAAAAGATGCAACTAGGAGACAAAGTCAAATCAAATTGGGAGACTGCATTGCATTTACAAAAAATAGATCCAACTGGGATATATAAAGTCACAGTCATGAAAGATGCAACCGGGAGATATAAAGTTAGAAATGTCAGATATAGTCACTATTCTGAAAATGTCGCACCTGGGAGATATAAAGTAGCAGTTGCGAAAAATAGATTCATTTGTGAGATGTAAAGTAGCAACTGAGAAAAATAGATGCAATTGTGAGACAAAGTCACTACCACAAAAAAAAAAAAAAATGCAGCTGAAAGATAAAGTTGCAAATCACAAAATCCGACGCAATTTTGAGATTTAAAGTTACAATCGTGAAAAAGATTACCTAATTACCTAACATGCAGTTACCTAAAATAGATGCGTTTGGGATATTTAAAGTCACAGTCTTGAAAAAAACTGCAACTGGGAGTTATAAAGAAATGTCAGATATAATCACAATTACGAAAAAATGCAACTGGGAGAGATAAAGTCACAATTGCGAAAATATCACAGTTGGGAGATATAAAGTAGCAGTTGCGGAAAATAGATGCATTTGTGAGATGTAAAGTAGCAACTGAGAAAAATAGATGCAATTGTTAGATATACAGTGGCAATTCTAACATATAAAGCCACAACTCTAAGACAAAGACGCAATTACGAAAAAAAGATGAAACCGATACAAAGTTGCAATTACAGAAAATACAGTAGATGCAACTGGGAGATACAAAGTCACAATTGCAAAAAAGACAGAATTTAAAGAATGTAAAGTCAGAATTGTTATATAATTCTGATGAGTAGATGATTACGATTGTGAAAATAGATGCAGTTGTGAGATATAAAGCCATTACAACTAAGGAAAAAAAAAAAAAAAAATAGATGCAGCTGAGAAATATAAAGTTGCAATTACAGAAATTAGACAATTTTGAGATGTAAAACTGCAAATGTGAAAAGGATGTAATTGCAGGACCAAACTCATAATTTTGAGATATAAAGTTGCAATTACCTAAAATAAATGCATCTGGGAAATTACAGCCACAATCATGATAAAAGATGCAGTTATGAGATATGAACATACAAATATGGGATATAAAGTCACAATTATAAAAAAAATATACATAAAGTTGCAATTTAAAAAAAAAAAAAAAAAAAAAAAAAAGACATCAGGGAGATAGAAAGTTGCAACTGGGAGGCATTAAGTTAGAAACGTCAGATATAATCACAACTGTGAAAAATGCAACTGGGATATATTAAGTCACAATTATGAAAATAACACCGTTGGGAGATATGAAGTAGCAGTTGCAAAAAATAGATGCATTTGTGAGATGTAAAGCCACAATTGTAAGACAAAGATGCAATTATGAAAAACTGTCAGATACAAACTTGCAGTTATGAAAAATACAGTACACACAACTGAAAGATATAAAGTCACAACCATGGACAAAAGATGTAACTGTGATATAAAGCTAGAAATGTCAGATATAGTCAATTACAAAAAATGCAACTGGGAGATACAAAGTCACAATTATGAAAATATTGCATTTGGGAGATAAAAAGTAGCAATAGTGAAAAACAGATGCATTTGTGAGATATGAAGTAGCAAGTCTAATATATAACGCCACAACTGAAAGACAAAGACGCACGTACGAACAATCAATAAAACTGTGCTATATGAAACTACAGTAGACGCAACTGGGAGAAACAATTAGACACAATTAGAAGAAATAAAGTCAGAACTGTGAGATATATAGTCACAACTACCAAAACAAAACAGATGCAAAGCCATAATTATGGGAAGCAACCTGCATACAAACGATCCACAAAGCATCCTTTAAAGGAGAAGTCCACTTCCAAAACAAAGATTCACATGAATCTTAATGTACTCACCCCCTTGTCATCCAAGATGTTCATGTCTTTCTTCAGTCGTAAAGAAATTATGCAGGAATGTTCCCCTCAAAAAACATAATTTCTTTACGACTGAAGAAAGAAAGACATGAAGATCTTGGATGACAAGGGGGTGAGTACATTATCTGTAAATTGTTGTTCTGGAAGTGGACTTCTCCTTTAACTATACAGCTGCTTGCAAATTCTGGTCTAGTATTTTATTTCCCAAACACACATGATCAAATCAAACCGGCAACAGGCAGTGCTGACGAACACAAAACGCTGAGATCAGAGCATCAGTCTCGGTGATAATATAATGTTACTGCGTTTATGAAGTCAGATGCGCACGGAGGGCAGGGTGTTAGCCTGAGGGGGTGTGCAGGGGGTTTTAATGAAGAACATTTGGGGGTCAAAGCCATTAGGGAGGACGTGCCACTCCTTATTACAGCACTCCACAGGGTCAAACAGAACAATAGAGATCAAGGTCACGGGTCACGGCCTCAAGAGGGGCTGCTCATTTCACTCACACACGTATGTTCTTCGCTTTCACTGAGGCCACAGATGCTGGTGGGGGAGGGGTTATGCAAATCAGGGTAGAGCTTTAATAACCCAGGGAGGCGGAGCTTCCTTATTGCAGGACTGATTTGCATAAGACAGGCAGACGGAGTCATTCTTGCACTTTCTGTCTATCTTTGTTGCTCTTTCTCTCTCATTGTAGCATTTATGTCTCTCTTTCTCGCTGCCCCTCGTTTTCAATTCTGTCACTTCCTTTTTCTCATTTCTGTCTCTCGCTCGCTCTTAATCTTCATAGGCGACAGCAGACGCGGGGAGATCTTAAACAAGACAGATCTCTCCTCTGATGGCTTTTTCAGCGCTGAGGGACTCGAATTCAGTTCCCGCTGAATGCCGGAGGAATCGTTTCCCGCTGCCGTTAGAGATAAATCATTAAAGTGGCTTCACCTGCATCTGCAAATGCAATCATCAGACCGACAGCGAGTGTTTAGACACATAGAGGCGAGACGCAGACAGCTCCGGCTGAGCGTCCTTCACGTCACAACAGGGGCGCAACAGTCTCACCGTGTGCAGAGGACGTGATAGCGTACTCAATAGCTCCACCTGATGGACGCAGGTGGAAGCAAACGCCCCTCAAGACCAAAGATGACCTGTGTGTGTGTGTGTGTGTGTGAGTACACACTGTATCCTAAAGTACAGCACTGGAACTGGTTTATTATTTATATACTACTTTAAGCTGAACGCTTTGGAGAAGAAAAAAAATCTAAAATGTAAAATAGTGATTTTAAATTTATGTAAAATAAAATTTGTAAAATATAAAAAATAATATAAAATAAATCAGACTGTGATAATGTCTATACAACAACAACAATAATAATAATTATTATAATAATAATAATAATTATTAAATATATTAAATATTAAACAAATGAATAAATATTACTATTATAATTACACAACTGCACTGTAAAATAAAAAAGTGTAATATATAGAATATTATAGAAATTAATTCAAAACATTAAAAATCTGATAAAATATACTATAATATAGTAAATAAAATATTTTTTCATTTTACAGTGCAGTAATAATTTTATTTTATAGTAATGCTACTGCACTGTAAAACAGAGTATAATGTAAACATAATATTCTACAAAATATAGAAATGTATTATTAAAAGAAAAATAATGATAATGATGATAAACTAGACTGTGATTATATATGAATGGCTATACAATAATAATAAATAATATTATTAATAATAATATTATAATAATAAATATGTTAAATATAAAACAAAATAAGAAATATATTAGTATTATAATAACACAATTGCAAACAAAACAATTGCTAATAAAACAATTTCTAAACAGTGAGAATTTAATAAATGTTATATCCAATAGTAAAATAATTTTTTTATACAGTCCAATAATAATAATTTTATTTCAGAATAATACTATCGCAACAGAGTATAATATATAAAATATTCTAGAAAATACAGCAATTTCATATTTATTCATTATTATTAATAATAATAATATTGATGATAGTAATAAGAGATTATATATTATTATTAACAACAATAATAATATATTACTATTTTAATAACAATTGCACTGTAAATTAAAAAGGTACAACAATAATAATATTATTTTAGAGTAATACTATTGCCCTGAAAAACAGGGTATAATATACATAATATTCTAGAAAATACAGAAATTTCGTATTTATTAATTATTATTATTAATAATAATAATAATAATAATAATAATAATGATGATGATGATGATGATGATAATAATAAATGAGATTATATATTATTAATAATAATGATAATATTATTATATTACTATTATAATAACAATCAGACTGTAAATTAAAAAGGTAAAACAATAAAAAATTTATTTTAGAGTAATACTATTGCACTGAAAAACGGTATAATATATAAAATATTCTAGAAAATACAGAAATTTAGTATTTATTAATAATAATAATAATAATAATAATAATAACAATGATAATAATAAATAAGATTATATATTATTATTATTAATAATAATAATAATAATAATAATAATAATAATAATAATAATAATACATTACTATAACAACAATTGCACTGTCAAATAAAAAGGTATAACATATAGTATATTTAAAAAAAAAATTCTAAACATTGAGTATTTAATAAATAATATATCAAAAACATTT
The DNA here is from genome assembly GCF_022985175.1 of Labeo rohita. Taxonomy (NCBI): domain Eukaryota; kingdom Metazoa; phylum Chordata; class Actinopteri; order Cypriniformes; family Cyprinidae; genus Labeo; species Labeo rohita. The sequence goes on from NC_066887.1 coordinate 32,260,692, forward strand.
TTCAATACAGTACAATAATTTTATTTGAAAAAGTACTATAATAAATTGCAATTATTATAATACAAAAATGGAATTTAATCAAATAATTTTATTGTACAGTACAACTGTAAAATAACTGTAAAATACTAGTATTACATACATTAATAGTCCTAATTTCTTAATTTTTAACCTATTTTGGCAGGAAACTCTTCCTGCTTGTATAAAAATGATCTTACAAAAGATCTTATAACCTTGTATTAAAAATAAATAAAAAATGGTTTATAAACTTTTCTCATTACAAATCTGGAATGGTTAATGTAATGTTGTGTTCCCAACCGCATGTTATAAGCAACCAAAACTCATAATAGTCGCAGAGATGGAGTTGTGTGTGGAGCAACATTTACTGTGAAACCAACTGTATGAGCTGCTCATGTGTAAATGAACACATTGCAGCGCTTCACTCTGAAACATGTAGTGAAAGAAAGTTGTATGTACTTTATAAGTATCTTATTTACTTATGCTTTACTGAAGAGATAACAACCTTTCTATAAGTGTGTGTATGTGACTGTAAGCGTGTGTTTGAGAGTCTCACATGTTGCGTGGCTTCAGCGCGGCAGACTGGCTCAGCATTGAGGGCGGGCAGCTGATGAAGAGGCTCTGAGCTTGACCAATCAGCTCCTCGTACGGCAGATCCTGAGGCATCTGAGACAGCAGGTGATGAACGCTGGCCATATCACACTCGCTGCTCTTCACTTCCTTCTGTCTGTACAGCACAATCTGACGAGAGAGAGAGACACAGGTCTGTTAGTCTCAGCGTCAGACGGGCCGCCCACAGTCCGCTCACTGACCGTCTGATGCGTACAGCACACAAAAATGACAATTCAATCTGATAGACCAGCTTTATGCAACTATAGCAGTTCGGTGGGACAGAAAAGTTGTGGTAATGTTAAAATCACACTTTTGAAGAAGTCATTAAAGTAAGGTTAGGGTTACCCGATATTTTAAACCGATATGTCGTGTAAAAATGAAAATTAATGTCAAATCTGAGAATAACAAGGGCTGCTGACAAAAACTTTCTTTTTTCTCTTCTAAATTATTTTAATCAGCAAATCGGTTTTGATAATGACTGATACCAATAACCATAAAAATGCTTAATATCGGTGCCAATCTTTTCTTTTTTTTTTTGTAAAACTATCTCCACATAAGCAAAGAAGACAATAAGATGCTTAAAAGAAGGAAACTTTAATAAAATAAAATAAAATTTAATTTAGCATAAACAGTCTTTAACATTTATATATTTCAAATTAATTTGAAAAAGAATTATATATATATGTATATGTATATGTATATGTATATATATATATATATATATATATATATATATATATATATATATATATATATATATATATATATATATATATATATATATATGTATATACACACATATATATAAAATTCAATTTTCAATATTTTAATATATATATATATATATATATATATATATATATATATATATATATATATATATATATATTTTTTTTTTTTTTAAATTCATTTTATATTTTATAGAAATTGTATTTTAAAATTGATATTTAAATAAAAAAATATATAAAGAAATAAAGAAATATAAAACAATTCTATAAAATAATAATAAAAACATAAAATACTAATACTGTAATTCTTAATCATAATCCACTATATATAATCTGAAAATAAACAATTTATTTAATATAAGAATTTTTTAATTCTCTGTTTTTTAATTTGTAATATAATAATAATAATAATATTTGTAATATAACAATATTAATATGATATAGATGACATAATATATATATATATATATATATATATATATATATATATATATATATATATATAAATATTTTTTTTTTTTTTTTTTTAGGGCTGCAACAACAAATCGATAAAAATCGATTATTAAAAGAGTTGGCAACGAATTTCATAATCGATTCATTGTGTTGTGTCGCGCAACGCGGAGACATTTGATTATTTAAAAAAAACTTTAACTTTAACTTTAGTTGAGCGCGGAGCGGAGTGAACACACTCGGTCTCTCTCGCGCACTGATGCTAGCAGAGTTCGGCATGCGGAGGTAGAGGAAAGATACATGGCGGAGGCAGAGAAATCTGTGCAACCCAAGTCATCCAAGGTGTGGGAGCATTTCACACTAAATAAATAGAAAACGTGTGTTAACTGCAAAATATGCAAAAGCGACATGGCATGGCACGGGAGCACCACGGCAATGATCCAGCACCTGAAACGCAAACATGTTGGAGTGTTTGATGAGGAGGAAGGGAGTTCAACAGCAGAGCAAGTCACTACAGAATCCTACTTTTGTTCCGTTTTGAAGTGAGGAACATAATGTCCCTGGTGCTGGTGTTTACTCCTTATCTGTAACGGAGTGAGTGAGGCGAGAGGCCAGCGGATCCATGTGCGAGCTTTTATTAAAGGGATGAGACAGATACATGGTCGTACAGGCAGGGTCAAACAGAAGCAAACAGGTATATCACAGGCAAGACGTGGAGAATAATCCAAGCAAACGAGCAAGAGTCCAGTAGGCAGGCGGCGAGAAAGTCGAGACGGGGAAGCCAGGCGAGGAAACTAAACACGGGAAAACACGTTACAAAACAAATTACTTAGTAATTTTGTCTCGTTTTTTTTTTTCCAGTCCAAATATCTAAAAAATCTTAAATCAAGATTACTAGACAAGAAAAATGGCATGAGAAAATTAAGTGATGCTTAAAACTTCTGTTTGAGATTATATCTCATTAAGATTATTTTTCTTACCCCATTGGCAGATAATTTTGCTTGTTTTAAGCAAACAATCACTTAATTTTGAGGTATTTTTTCAGAAAACAAGACATAATTTCTTATGCTATTTCATGTGTCTAGTAAATGTATCTTGATTTAAGATTTTTTAGATATTTGGACTGAAAACAGGACAAAACTACTAAGTTAGAAAAGCATTTTTTGCAGTGTATATTCTGTGCTTTGTCCCATATAGGTTATTATTGACAAATATATTTGTGTGTGTTGTACTTTTTAATTTAATTTTAAAGTTCTTTTATAGCACTTGGTCATCTTAAGCTGTGTTTAAATGTGGTGTATAAATGAACTTTGCACTTACTACAATGATGGTAATAATTTAATGAATAAGCTTCAAGTGAACTTGAGAGAGAGAGAGAGAGAGAGAGAGAGAGTGTGTGTGTGTGTGTGTGTGTGTGTCTTGTCTGTAATTGCTCTTTGGGTTACTTACCTTTACACAACTAGTAACTAAAACAAGTATGTATGTATGTAAGTATGTATTCAGTTGATGTAAAAATTGTGCTATTACACATACTCATACTATCTTTTTGATTCCAGAAAAAAAACAAGCAAACCATGAGAGGCTTCTTGATGGGAAATGCATCATGTACACCACAGCAAGCCGCTGTCTTGAGGGATAGTATCCTCAACATGCTCGTCACTGACATGAGGCCTCTGACGATGGTTGAAGATGACGGCTTCACTAAAATGATCCACACCTTGAACCCTGGTTACACTCTGCCCTCCTGGACTTATTGTTATTATTGTTCAGGCAGCTCAGGTGGCACTTTATTTAAAAAAAAAGTCTATATATTTGGCAGATGTAAAGCATACATGTGTTTTTTTTTTGTGTTAGTCCATTTTTATTTTATTTTATTATTATTATAACAGCTCAAGGAGCAACATGTTTGTTAACTTTCTAAAGATTTTAGTTCTGTTTTTGAATAAAGGGTTGGAAATGAATGCTTTTCTTGTTTTTTGTTTTTTATCCGATTCATCGATTAATCGAAAAAATAATCGACAGATTAATCGATTATTAAAATAATCGTTAGTTGCAGCCCTATATATTTTAATAATATGTTTATTTTTTAAATAAATTTTATATTTTATTATTTTAAAATTGATATTTAAATAACAAACATACTAAAATAAAATACTAAAAATGTAATTCTTAATCATTATTCACTACATAAACTCAGAAAATAAATATTGATATATTTAATATATAAGACTTTTTCACATAACTCTATTTTAATGATATGGCAATTTAAATTTTAAACAATTAAAATTCTAATTACAATTTACATTTGTAAACAGTGTACAGTTGTAAAATATTTTAAGAACAAAAAATATCGGCACCGATATTAAGCATTTTTATGGTTATCGGTATCAGTCATTTTCAAAACCGAAATGGCGTGTCACAGCTCTAATTATTCTAAGATTTGCCATTAATTTTTACACTAGGCATATATATCGGTTAACAATATTAGTTATTGGTCTACTTGACCTGTAATAATCGGTATCGCATCGGCCCTGAAAAAACACACATCTGTCAGCCGACCCCTAAAAATAACTATGGCTGGTCACGTTACATGTTGCTCAGACTTTCTCTTATGGTCTAAGTGGGTGATTCTTGCTCATAAGAAGATGCATTTTGGACTAGAACTTATGCTTGGATGTGCAAGGCTTAGCACTAAACCATTTCCTTCACTTATGAGCAAACAGTAGTGAGACTGCCTGTAAGGACTGACCATAAAATACACCTGAGTTCACAGATGTTCACTACAGCCGATCAGATGGACTCCAGCATGGGTGTCTGCCATCCATCCCAGCACAGGTCAAATAAGAGCAGTCCCGTTTCTGCTGTTCATAGCTGAGCTGGGTCACGTCCAGCGGCGCGCAAGTGCACCGAACCCCCGCACTACCTAAGAAGCAGGATGAACTACATTTCCTGCTGGCTTTCTTATCCTGACTTCAAAAGGCCGCTGGCCCCCTTTGCTTTCGCTGTTGTCTCTGGCAGGGGAGCGGCTCGTGGAGACAGAAGAAAGAGGCGCGTTTAAAAGATTCCAGCACAAGCACGCAGCCTTCCACACAAACCTCTGGTGAATTCATTAGAGTTGTTTAATTAACTGATCCCGTTACAACAAAGTGCCCTCGATTCTCGCGTCAGACGAGGAAGGAGTGGAAAAATAAAGAAAACTCTTCGCCTCTCTTTGGAGCCACGTTTGTTGTTGTTGTGCTGATGAATTAGCGATCGCCTAAATAAGCGAATTAACAAATACGGAGGCAAAACATGGTAAACAACATCCTCTTTAGGATTACAAAAGCTTGTGTATAGTCTGAGGGGTTATACGGCATGGAGGATTGCTCCGTACTCTCATTACTGACAGAAATTTCAATGTAATAATGGGAAAAATACAAACTATTGATTTTAGCAAAAGAGCGCTGATTTTTAATGTTGGACATGTCAGGTGGACTCATACTGCCATTAATTAATTAATTAAGAAGAATTCATTTTATGTAATTATTTTATACATTACCTGTTTATAGAGATCACATGTAAATGGGTATTCAACTCAACAGATGTAATATTACCAATAAAGACCAATGTTGTTACTGTTAACTAAACCCAAAAACTACGTAAAATCATTCTTCAGTAATTTATATAAGGCTGAAATAAGATAAAATCTAAATGTTAGATAAAAAACTTAAATGAAAATGAGTAATGTTGCCTTTTCAATGCAAATAAAGTTGAAGTGTTAGATGTAGTATTAAATGTCTGAAAAAAAAAAAAAAATCTTTAACAGGTTGGAGAACAAACATGACGAACTGAAAATATCAATCAAAACTAAACAGAAAAAAAAATTAGCACAATAAGAATAAGAATACAAATACATTTTATATGAATATTTAAATATATATTAAATATAATAATACTAATACTAATAACAACAACAACAACAACAAACTTTAGTTATTAACGTATTTTTATTAAGTTATTTTAAGCATTTCTAAAACTGAAATAAAATAAAATATAAATATAACAATAGTAGTAATAATAATATTTTTTGTTGCTATTGTTCTTATATTAATTATTAAAATAATTATTATATTATCTTTATAAATCAATATTTCTATTAAAATATAGAAATATAATATTACATAATAATAATAATAATAATAATATATATTATAATAAACAATAATAATAGTAATAATAACAAACGTAAGTTATTAAAGTATTTTTAAAGTTATTTTAAGCATTTCTAAAACTGAAATAATTTAATATAAATAACAATAGTAGTAATAATAATAATAATAATAATAATATGAATAATAATCATTATTATTATTATTTTTGTTGTTGCTGTTGTTATTATTATATTAATTATTAAAATAATACTTATGTTATTTTTATGAATCAATATTTATATTAAAATTATACAAAAAAGCATAACAAATATTATATATTTTTAGATATATTTCTACATAATAATAATAATAATAACAATAATAATATTATATATAATGAAATATAATTATAATAATAACAAACTTAAGTTATTAAAGTATTTTTATTAAGTTATATTAAGCATTTTTAAAACTGAAATAAAATGAATGAAATATGCTACTACTACTACTAATCATCATCATCACTGTTGTTGTTGTTGTTGTTATTTTTTTTGTTAAAACAAATGGAATACAAATAAAGATGATTAAATCATATATTTTCATATTTATTATTATTAAAATTATTATTAAAAATTATTATTAATATTGTTAATTTAATTAAAAAAAATACATTAAAAAAATAAAATGTTGCCTTGGCAAAATGTTGCCTTCTCTGTAAGAAGTTGAAGAAGAAAAAATTACTAAACAACGTGATGACAATTTAAAAACGAGATGCTCTTTTCTAAAAAAAAAAAAAAAAATGTGTTTGGTGTCCCTTGAGCTTGTCTCTTTGAAGTAAAAATATTTAGTCAAATTGGACAAATGAAACTAAAATAAGCACTTCTCCTCAGTCCGGCAGAAAACGGTGCAGCATTTAAAGGTCACTTGCAATGATTGACATCATGGAGTTCACCAGTATTTCGTTGCTGATGTGTGAATGGTATCTTAACAGTAAAAAGATAAAAAGCCGTTGCTAGTGTGAACAGCAGATATGGTGTATTTACTGATCAAGTCAATTTTAGGGTCATTTAAATGTGAAAGAGACTTTTCAGCATCTTGTGGCAGGAGTGTTGAGTTTTAAGGACGCCCAGTCGAGTTAAAAATAGATTTAAGACACTTCAACCCTTCTCTGTCACGAACACTGAAAAGGTCAAAACGCAACACTGCCTCCAAGTCCTTGAAAGGCTGGAGATGGTGCGACTAAAGTACAGACCATGGAGAAAGACGCTCTTCCTTACCACAGCAGCAAAGTAGATGGCCATGAGTGGGTGAGACGCCAGGAAGAAATCATAGAGCCGCAGAACATGCCGAATATCTGACAGGACGTAGCTGTACCATGTGATCAGCCAGCTCAGAGCGAAGATGGTGCCCACCTCAGACCTACAACACAAAGACAATCGGTTATTAGCTCTCATTTCTTAACATCAGTTCATGCATTAGCCAGCATTAACTAATAATGAGCAATATTTCAATGTTTTACTCCATTTATTAATCTATTAGTAATTTTATTAGTAATGGATTAATCTATGAGCTACTTTTCGATAATGTTTTAATCTTTTAGTAATTTTATTAGTTACGCATTAATCTATTAGTAATTATATTTCATTTATAGCAAATTTTTCATTAATCTATTAGTAATTTTATTAGTTATGCATTAATCTATGAGCTATTTTATTTAATTTATTAGCAATTTATTCATTAATTTATTAGTTATTTTATTATTAATTCATTAATCTTAACTATTTATTCATCAATCTTAGTAATGTTATTAGTAATAAATTAATCTATTAGTACTTAATTTATTACTAATATTAATTTATTAGTAACTGATTCATTACTCTATTAATATTTTATTAGTAATGCATTAGTCTATTAGTAATTTTATTTAATTTATTAGCAGTTTATTCATTATGCTATTAGTAATTTAATTTAATTTAGCAGCAATTTATTTATTATTCTATCAGTAATTTTATTAGAAATGCATTAATCTATTAGTAATTGTATTTAATTTATTAGCAGTTTATTAATTATGCTATTAGTAATTAAATTAAATCTATTAGCAATTTATTTATTATTCTATTATTAATTTTATTAGAAATGCATTAATGTATTAGTAATTGTATTTAATTTATTAGTAATTTAATTAATCTGAGTAATTTTCATTTATTAGCAATTGATTCATTAATCTATGAACAATCTTATTAGTAATGCATTAATCTATTAGTAATCATATTAGTAACATTAGTAATTTAATTTAATTTATTAGTAATCCATTCATTAATCCATTAGTCATCTAATTAGTAATGTATTAAGATATTAGTGTTTAATTTTTTAGTATTTAAATTTTATTTTAATAAATTAAATATAATTTTATTTTATTAAAGTTTTATTAAAGTTTTAGTAATTTTGTAGTCAAAGTGTTGAAATAAAATAATAAAAAGATTTTTTTTTTTTTTAAATTTAGGTTTAGGTCTTAAGGTTGTTTTTTATTTGATTTTAAGTTGTTTTTTTTTATTTTGTTTTGTTTTTTGTTTTATTTTATTTCAAAATGAAATTGATGTTTTTGTAAAAATGGTTTTAGTTAACTATAACAACCCTGTTTCAGAGCACACCCAGAAACTGAGGTTTGTGACCGTCACAGAAGCACAAAAAAACTAACATTCAGCATGTATAACGGCACTGAGCGATTGCGTGCGTTATGTAGAGTATGTATCCGGCATAAGTAAACACACTCAATGGCAACATGACCTTTGAAAGGGCCTATAATCTGTGAAATCGACATTCAAACATGACAGGACTCAGCAGAGCTCCCGCGAATCCTCCTGAAACTCCTCTAAAAACCCACCCGAGCATTTAGCACGTGCAAAACACAGGAACGCACGTCTGACACATTCATTAATCACCGTCAATGATGTCACTGATATTCCACGCGAGCAATTTAACGCTGCTGTAGGCCTTTTCTCTGTCCTGTAAATGTGCTGCAAGGTCATGAGTACATGTAAGACGAGAACAAAAACTCTTTGCGTAAGGGCTGCTGAGATATCCAAATCGAAATAATACTGTGATTAGACCAGGGCCTAAAACTAACATTTGGCCACAACTGCCAATGAACCTGAAAAAAAATTTACCAGCCATAGATTTATTTTTTTTTTTTAACCAGCCATTAAACTGTATGTGGATTATTTCATTTAAAAAGAAAAAAGGGGGTAAAAAAATATTATTATTATTATTATTATTTTAGTTTTTAATCAAATAATAAAATAGATAATTCAATCAAATCATTAAAAATTAAATCAAACAAATATACATATACTATTAAACTTATCAAAATTATTAAAGTATTTAATAATAATTCTAACTTTATAATAATACAAAATTATTATTTATTAAAATTATTAAAATACAAAATAAACAATAAAAATAATTATTTATTATTAATAATAATAATAATAATAATAATATTTATGGTTGCATTTAATTTATTTATTTCCTTTCAGATCATAAAACTTTTATTTTGGTGGAAAACAGAGTAACTTTTTTTTTTTTAAAATGCTTTCTAATGGTTTTAGATGTAAATATTAGAATTCTAATTTTACTGTAAAATAAAATTATTTTTCAGGAAAACTGAAAACAAAGTGGAAATGTATACATTTAGTAGATTTGATTGTCCATTTCTATTGTTTTTTTTTTTTTAATTAAATTAAATAAAAAAACACTCAAATTTTTCAAAATAAATAAAAAATAAATTAATTAATTACAAATTAAATAAATAAGTAGATAAATAAATCTTCAGGCTAATTAAAAATAAATAACAAATAAAAATAAAAATAAAAATAAATAAATATGTTTATTTTATATATATATATATATATATATATATATATATATATATATATATATATTTATATAAACCATATATTTTACTTACATATTTATTTTTTACTTTTTTCTATGCTCATGCATTCCCCAACAAAATCATTCACACAAACTGTAAACAATTAATTCTTTGTAAATATAGTTATTATATTTGTAAAAATTCTTCTATTTTTCAAACTGCAGAAAAAAAAATGTCTTGCACATTCAATAACAGAGGAATCGCAATGACTGACAATGGCAGAGGCCTTTTCTGAAAACAGACAACGGCATCATCCAAAGTTTTAAGAGCTCAGTAAATGCTTCTCTGTACGAAGCAACTGATGCACGAACACGAATGGGAAAATAACATTTCTTTTTTAGGCCCCCTATCCGCCCATGGGCTTTTTAAAAGTTCTGCGGTTTTATTAACTTGTTTGGAAAGATTCATAAAAGCAGAAGCAACAGCACCTGAGTGAGCAACACCATTAAACCTGTGGACCAGCGTTGCGGCGAGACGCGCACATGCAATATTGATGAAGAACCTCTTATTCTCTACATTTTAGATGAGTCGCCATTAAAAATAACCTGCATTTACAAACGAGAGCCGGAAAAGCCGCACGCAATGTGGAGCCACAGGTTTATGCGAATGCTTGCACACACACAAGTCGACTACATTTCTGATGTCCCAACAATATCAACAATTTTGCTGGATTGCCACAGCAAATGGTTTTCACATAAACAAGATGGTTGCACAATAAGAAAGCAGGAAACTTTAAGCATCAGGTTTCAAAAGACGAACAACACAAGGCTGACAACATTTAAGATGCATGTGGGAAATATGCAAGCTTTTTTAAGCGTCTGACACAAGATCAGTGATGATGATCTGCATGTGAGTTTCAGCTCAGTGACTGCTTACATTCATACCACCTTATATTTCTTTACCATCCACCAGCATTTTTATGCAAAATTCAATATTTTGTTTTCTGTGAGGTTAAGCTGTTTTTGCTGATGGAAATACCTATGTTATTTAGCTACTCTAGCTGAGTGTAGGATTTATCAAAATTGCAAGAATGACTTCACAGTCTTGGAACATCAGCTAAAATGAGAATGAATTTTATCTTTAAAAAAAAATACAATTAAATCAAATAAATGAACATTAAATTAAATAAAACTTACACTAAATAGTCACATTTTGCAGTATATGTCTTCATCTGTAAATATTTTAATGCAAATTATAAACAATTATTATTTTTTATTACTATAAGAAAACAAAAACACTCATAACACTAACAAATAATACAAAAATAAATATATAATTTATATAAACAAACACACACACACACACACACACACACTTAATGAATAGATTTCACTTAATTCCAGAGTAGAGGAACATCATTTGACTAAAGATGCATTTAGGTTTACTAATAAAGGTCTTACAATTAACACATGATTTAATTATTTACTACAGTGGAAAGAAAACTATAAACAAAATTTAATTAACCTTCATAATACTCATTAATTTCAAACAGATGCTCTCTACTTACTGAAAGAAGTAATTATTTGTTGTAAAATTTTATATATATATATTGTAAGTGCCCGACAAATTGTATATATTTATAATATATATATATATATATATATATATATATATATATATATATATATATATATATATATATATATATATTATTTTATTATTATTATAATTTATTGTTATTATTATTTTTGGTTAATATAATGTGCATTTTCTTAAAGAAAATTAATATAGTATTTATATTTTTATTTATATATATTTTTTTATTATTATTATAATTTATTATTATTATTTTTAGTTAATATAATGTGCATTTTGTATTATAAACACTTATAATAAAAATATAAACACTTCTTTTTTATTATAAATATATACAATTTGTCGGGCACTTACAATAATGCAGACAAAAATGAATAACTATAAAGTAAAAATGTTGGTCAAGGATATAAAAATCAGGGAAGAACACATCCTCACTGTTGAGCCCTGTGACAGTGACTTTGACGAAGGACCGCACACAAAACCATCTCCCATGAGAGTATTTCATAAAGCGCCTGTGTGTGTGTGTGTCTCCTTGCAGGGAAATCAGTTTTGAACTGACAGAGGTGAAGCGATCTGTACATCTACTACACCCTGCTACTCCTCTCCTCTCGCCTGATTCAGTGTAAACAGCCACCATCTACTGGCAGCAAACGTACAGGCCTTCAAGATCCACGTCACAGATTTCAGCAGCTTTTATAGTCGCAGACAGAGCATAACAGTCAAAGATAAACCTGTTAACAGGCGACGCTCTCTCATGATCCTGTCTAGACGCTTAAATATGCCCTCTGCTGCCCTCTTTAGGACATTAAGTTTATTAACCTCAGCTGCTCCAGATGCATTTAAATCAATGTTCTGGGATCAAAAGCTGATTACCACGAAAAATGATTTCGACGCATCGCTCATTTTGTAACAACAAACACATTTTTAGTAATGCACTTGAAGCAGAAGCACACTGTTGAAGTGTTTCATCAATTCTTCTGCATAAAAATGTGAATTATCTGAGTTGTAAAGTTTTGTTAATCATCCTTTAGACATAGGATTAGTACTTTACTTGCATTTAACCCAGTACATTTCTTAAAGCAAACTTAGGAGTTGCTTAAGCTTATTAAAGGAACACTCCACTTTTTTGAAAATAGGCTAATTTTCCAATTCCCCTAGAGTTAAACAGTTGAGTTTTACCATTTTTGAATCCATTCAGCCGATCAATGGGTCTAGCAGTAGCACTTGTAGCGTAGCTTAGCATAGATCATTGAATGTGATTAGACTATTAGCATCTCGCTCAAAAATGACAAGAGTTTCGATATTTTCTATTTAAAACTTGACTCTTCTGTAGTTACATCGTGTACTAAGACTGACGGAATATAAACTGCGTTTTTTTTCAATTCAGAATTTGTTTCTCCCAATATATGAACACTGAATTGTGAGATATAAACCCAGAATTCTGACTTTTTTTCCTCTCACAAGTCTTAGTTTTCATCTTGCAATTTTATGTATTGGATTACAGTTTGTATCTGGCAATTCTGACATTTTTATTCAGAGAATTTTGAGTTTATATCTCACATTTTAGATTTTTTTTGCAATTTTGAAATGCAAGAAAAAAATCTGATTTGTGAGATATAAACTCAAAACTGTGAGAAAAAGTCAGAACTATGAGATAAAAAGTTACCATTTTTAATTTATTCATGGTTTCTGCATTTTTTATGAAAGTAAATTTAAGACTTGAGGAACATGTAAAGAATTTAGGAAAATAAATAAAGAAAAACAAATTAAGTAAGATTGTATCTCACGTTTTAGACTTTTCTTCCAATTCTCAAATGTAAGAAAAACATCTGATTTGAAAGATATAAACTCAGAATTGAGAAAAAAAAAGTGAAAATTGTTAGATAAAAAGTTTTATTCAGGGTTTCTGCTGGTTTTATAAAGGTGACTTTAAACTTGATGAACATGTAAAGAATAATCAAGGAATAAACTGAAAAAAAAAAAAAGTTTTTATTTTAATTGTAATTGTTGTCATTAAGCATACACTTACTTTAATTAACACAGAATTCTGACTTTTTTCCCTTACAAGTTTTAGTTATCTTGCAGTTTTGTTTTTTGTTTTGCATTGGAAGAGAGTTTGTATCTTGCAATTCTGACATTATTATACAGAGAATTTTAAGGGTTTTTTGTCACATTTTAGTCTTTTTTTTGCAATTCTGAAATGCAAGGGAAAGAAATCGTATTTGTGAGATACAAACTTAAAATTGTGAAAATAAAGTCCGAATTTTTCCCTTACAAGTCTTAGTTTTTATTCTTGCAAATTTTTTTTTTCTGCATTGAAAGAGTTTGTATCTTGCAGTTCTGACATTTTTATTCAGAGAATTTATATCTCACATTTTAGACTTTTTTTGCAATTCTGAAATGTAAGAAAAAAAAGTCAGAATTGTGAGATAAAAAGTTACTAGTTATTTTTATTTCATTCAAGGTTTCTGCAGGTAAATTTTAAACTTGATAAACATGTAAAGAATATTCAAGGAATAAATTGAAAAAAAAAAAAATGTTTGTTGTCATTAAGCATACACTCACTCAATTTAATTAACAGACTTCTGACTTTTTTCCCTTACAAATTTTAGTTTTTATCTTGCGATTTTGTTTTTTTTGTTTCTGCATTTGAACAGAGTTTGTATCTTACAATTCTGACATTTTAATTTTGAGTTCATATCTCACACAAGAATAAACTCAATTTTATTACATTTTTCAAGACTTTGTTTAACATTTGCATCTCAAGTAAACGTATCTTGATTTATGGAAGTTCATATATTTGTATTGGGGGGAAAACTCTGGAAGATATTCATTTTATGCAATGCATTCAATATTTAATGCTATTTTTTTTTTTAATTTAAGACTTTCTACTCTGATTTAAGTTCTTAATTTGTGGAAGGGTGAATTAAGACATTTAAGACCTGCAGAAACAGGCTTCCAATTTAATAAAAGACAAAAACAACAACAAACAACCTTCTGCCAAGCTCTATAGTTCATTAGTTTTAATTGGAGGCTGTTTATGGCTGATGCATTAATATCTAACTGATGTGCCGTCACAACTGGTAATTTACAACAGCTTCAAACATGCCTGAACCAATTAATTTAGAGCCAGAACTACCTTAGTGTTTAATCTTTGGAGAAACTGTAGCAGTAGTGTGGAATATGCACAAAAGAATGTGGATCAATCACAGATAATCACTAGTCAGCGGTCTACCTTATCATGAAGTCGTGCAACTCTCTGTCCACTCGCTTCAGAATGGGCATCAGGTAGTTCAGGATATGCTTTGTGCTGTCCATGGTGGGGTCCATGAAATCCCTGCAGTTCCCAGCAACATAAAATAGAAAAGTACTTGTCATAAGAGTCAAATAAAAAGAAGCATTCTTGTAGCTCAGCAACTACAAGGTCATAGATTCGATTCCCAGGGAATGCAACTGATAAAAATGTCATTGCAGTGTGAGTCACTTTGGAAAAAAGCGCCTGCCAAATGGATAAAAGTTGATGGTCATGCACTGTAAGTCAAGTTTTTGATTTATAACTTAAAAATATGCATTTGTGAAAAAACGGTCACGTAAAACTAAATTCTGCTGCAAGAAGCAAAGCATAACATTATAATCAGAATTAGGTGGAGAAGAACATAAGGTCAGATTAACTCACCTGAGATGATGACTGGACAGTTTCTCCATGATTGCGATGGTCATCTTCTGTCCCACCGCCAGCTGGAAGGTCACCACAATGTCATGATAACCCTGGTAATAGTGCAGCTGAGGATTTCTCCTCAAAACATCCAGAATGATGTCGATCAGCTGCTCTTGGAGAACCTCTCGCTCATCCACACGCATGCCTGAGAATGATCGCATCACCACAAAAATCAAGCGAATTACTATAAAAAAAGCATGACAGATGAATTATTCCATTCTAGCAGGATCAAACACAGCCTGCAGATATAATGATGTGGAAAAATGCTCCATTATTTTTGACTTAAATCCTCAAATATCACATGGGGAGCTCAAGATATTTGTGTTCGAAAAGATAACACACAATCAATGCACTGTTCTGAATTCACAGTGAGGCAAGGTTGCCGAAAGACACTGGAAAGAATGGTGATTATATAAGCAAACATTAATATCATGTTTTTAAATGAGGTCCAAAAAGCTGTTGCCACAGTGAAAATATGGAATCAGAAAAAAATATAACATTTTAGGGTTTAAAGCAACATAAAAAAATAATGAATAAAATGAATAAAATAATTATATGTGACCCTGGATCACAAAACCAGTCATAAGGGTCATTTTTTTCAAAATTTAGATTTATACATCATATAAAAGCTGACTAAATAAGCTTTCCATTGATGTATGGTTAGGATAGGACAATATTTGGCCGAGATACAACTATTTATGAATCAGGAATCTAAGGGTGCAAAAAAATCAAAATACTGAGAAAATTGCCTTTAAAGTTCTTTAAATAATGTTCTTAACAATGTATATGACTAATCAAAACTTAAGTTCTTACATTTTCAGTAGGAATTTTACAAAATATCTTTATGGAACATGATCTTTACTCAATTTCCTAATGATTTTTGCCATAAAAAAAAAAAAAATAAATAAATAAATCAATAATTTTGACCCATACAATGTATTTTTGGCTATTGCTACAAATATACCCCAGCAACTTAAGACTGGTTTTGTGGTCCAGGGTCACATATTATATCTATAAAATTGGTGGTTATAGAAGCAAGATGAATATCTGTATATTCAAGGGTCAAAATGTCAAAAGTCAACATTGAAAGTCTCATTTAATTCTGGAATAAAACATTTTAGGGTCTAAAAAAAACTGTGTCAAACAAAGAAATACAATAAAATTAATTAAAAAAAATATCTCTTTCTGTTCTAGACTGTACCAGGCAACGTTTGAAACTTTTTATTTTTAGTACTTCTAGTGTTATTGAAGATTAATCAATTTGTTGCATTACTCATTGTTGGACTGGATAAAAGTGCTTTCACTATTCATATTCACTAATCTCTAATCAACAATTAATCAAAAGTGTATACTGATAATATAATCTGCACGGAAATTGTTCAACTTGTATTATATTTAAAAAGTCATGTAATACACAATGAAAAATATATATATTTCTCCAGTGAAATATTTTGTTATTCAGGTTATTCAAAAGTTATAATGAAAAAACAAAAGTTAATAATAAAATAATAAAACATAATGAAAGTTAAAAAAGTAAATAAATAAAAATAACTTAAATAATAACTTAAAATTGCATTGCTTATTTTATTTATTTATTTTATTATTATTATTATTATTTTATTTTAAAATGCCATTTTTTAAAAATTTTCACCTTTAAGGTGACACAAAATAAATATTATATATTAATATTTATTTCTTTCTTTTCTTTTTTTTAAAGGCCATGCAACACAAAAGGCAACAACACAAAATTATTTAAAATTATTGCAAAAAATTATGGATGAACCTGCTTAAAATTGTTTGTGTTATCATTATTTTAAAGTCATGCAATTTATAACCAAAAAATAAATAAATTCTTATATTAAATTTTTCATGTTTTGGGTTTCAAATTCTACAGCACACCAGACATGTATACAGGCTGACAATCCTGATTGGAAGTATGTCTCAGGACAGTCCAGAGTATGTCAAGTGAGTCAAATCACGTGTCATGTTCGTTGACTGATAGTATACATCAGATACTGACTTTTTGGGAAACGTCGCGAAGATCTCTTGACATCAAGCACCACCTGTCTGTAGTCTTTATGGTCTTCCCGGACATCTTTGGCTTTAAATAAGGGAAAAAAGAAAAAGGTAAAAACCACTGAAGCTTTAATGGTACGTTCCACACGCACAAACACACACTCACAGGGTTTGGCAGGCAGATTGTACACATTGATACTGAGGAGTTTGGGCCAAACTTTTCTCCTGATGTCATCCGTCAGCAAACCGCCTTCGCTCACAGCCGCCCGCCGCAGGGTCTCGATGTCCACGGGGTCGCTGTTTAGGGCCTGATGGATTTCCACAAGCTTCTGTTTCTTCCAGGGTAATTGTTCTGCAGGTGAAATACAAACGAGACAGGATGCAAAAATCAACACTTAACATACAGCTAAGCAAACTTTCTTGGAAACTGAGCAATGTATGGCTAAACATCGTAGCTAGAGCTTCATGCACAGATATAATTATGTGGTTAAGCCACCAAAACTAAATATGAGGAACTAAATCATGCTGACATACAATGCTGTGTGTAGCACAGCAACCCAAATATACATAAACAGCAAATACTCTCTTGATCACCTGAATCATTAATTAATGAAAATGTTAATGCGTTAACTAGACATCTTTATACATTTCTCACATCATCACAGATCTCTCACAGCTTTAATGACATAATGGACCCGTCAATCACTCACTATCAACATAATAGATCTCCTCACACATTCAGTGACACAATAAATCTCTCATATACACATTAACTGGTTTTCTTATGACTCTAACACACACTTAGTGACATCATAAGTGCCTGTCTCCCACATACATGCAGTGAAATAATAATGGACCGGACCCGGTACCTTCATGTTTCCTGACAGACGCTTGAGATCCGTTCGCTGGCAGTCGCTTCCTCGCTTTCTTCATCTCTTATCCCGACTCACAGTCATGAGGATATCAATAACATACTTTTACGACGATTATAAGATAGTTTTAATTTAAAACTGACAGTAAAAACGAAAGGAAAGTGACGTTTGTGATTATCCTCGGATCGGCGTCGCGACGTGGAGGAGTGAATGCTCGTCACCCGAGCTTTACTCTCACTGGCTAAAACGCCGGTGAGTCACTCAACCAACCTTGACTGCTGTCAACGTCTCACCTGATTGGTTTAAAGCCGTTTGAGGACGCTTAGAGGCTCGACGCCATTGGCTGGTTTCGAATGTGATTGTACACCTGCCCAGAATGACAGACGTGCGGCGTGTTTGTATTTACATGAGTTATGTAATATATCACTGACTAAGTTTCACGTTTCAAGTTGATATTATATTATATTATATTATATTATATTATTTACATATATATATATATACACTACCGTTCAAAAGTTTGGGGTCAGTACATTTTTATTGTTTCTTTTCTTTTTTTTTTTTTTTTTTTTAAGAAATTAATACTTTTATTCACCAAGGATGTATTAAGTTAATAATTAAAAGTTTATTAAAAGTTAATAATAAATAATTTACATTGTTATAAAATATTTATATTTTGAATAAACACTGTACTTTTTAAACGTGTTATTCATGAAAGAATCCTGAAAATCACAGGTTCCAAAAAATATTTGGCAGCACAACTGTTGATATTATCCAACACTGATCATTCTAATAATAAATCCGCATATTAGAATGATTTCTGAAGGATCATGTGACACTTAAGACTGGAGTAACAGCTGATAAAAATTCAGCTTTTCATCACAGGAATAAATTCTATTTTAAAGTATGTTAAAATAAAAAACATTATTTTATATTGTAAAAACATTTTGCAATATTACTGTTTTTTTTTCTATATTTTTAATCAAATAAATGCAGCCTTGATGAGCATAAGAGACTTCTTTAAAGACTATTACAAGTCTTACTGACCCCAAACTTTTGAACGGTAGTGTATATTATAAGAACAATAATATGATAATAAATGTTATGACAATTCTCGGTTACCCAAACGCAGTACACGTAGCAGGTTTTTTTATAAAAAATAAATACCCAAAAAAAATTGTAAATAGAATAGAAAAAGAATAGGGAACACAATAGTCAAAAAATAAGTCAAAAGAATATAAAGTATGCATCGTTTTCTATAATAAATAAAAAGAAAACAAGTAGATAGAATAGAAAAACAATAGAGAGTGGAAGTGTTAGAGGGTCAAGTGTTTTTATATATATATATATATATATATATAAAAAAAAAAAATAAAAATATATATATATATATATATATATATATATACAGTACTGTGCAAAAGTTTTAGGCCACTAGTATTTTCGCCAGCTAAAAAATGGTTTAAAGTAAGTTATTTCTATCTTTTGCTGTAGTGTGTCAGTAAAAAATATCGGTTTACATTTCCAAACATTCCGTTTGCCATTAATTGTAATAATCTAGTGATATTTTTGTTTGCACAAGGAGTCTGACAACAGCGAGTGCTCCACACTGAGATCTAATCTCATCATCATCCAGTCTTCCTGGAATGACATGAAGAAACAGAACAAACTGAAACAGAGTAAATCCAGAAGAACTGTGGCAACGTCTCCAAGATGCTTCAAGAGACCTACCTGTAAAGCTACCTGAAAAATTTTGCGCTAGTACACCTAGGGCAAAAGCTGTTGTAAATGCAAAGAATGGTCGCACCAAATGTTGATTTCATTTAGTTAATAGAAGGTAATAGCTAAAGAAAATCTATTTATGACAGCATCCTCATTTTACAGCATTTTTACACAAGTGCCTACAACTTTTAACAGTGCTGCAGCTTTGCAGGTAGGTTTCTTGAAGCATCCTGGAGACTTTGTCACAGTTCTTCTGGATTTAGTCTGTCTGAGTTTGTTCTGTTTACTCATGTCATTCCAGACAGACTGGATGATGATGAGATCAGATCTCTGTGCAGAGCACTCGCTGTTGTCAGACTCCTTGTGCAAACAAAAATCTCACTGGATTATTACGATTAATGGCAAAATGAATGTTTGGAAATGTAATCTGATATTTCCTACTGACACACTACAGCAAAAGACCAACTTTAACTGACTTTAAACCATTTTTAGCTGATGAAAATACTAGTGGCCTAAGACTTTAGAACAGTACTATATATATATATATATATATATATATATCATAAGAACAATAGTATGATAATAAATGTTATGACAATTCTCGTTACCCAAACACAGTACATGTTGCAGTTTATTTTTATAAAAATAAATACCAAAAAAAAAAAAAAATTGTAAATAGAATAGAAAAAGAATAACACAATAGTCAAAAAATAAGTCGAAAGAATATAAAGTATGCATCGTTTTCTATAATAAACAAAAAGAAAACAAGTAGATAGAATAGAATAGAAGTGTTAGAGGGTCAAGTGTTTTTTTTATATATATAAAAGAAAACAAATATATAAAATAGAATAAAAATAGAGAGTTAGAGGGTCAAATGAAGATGGAAGAGATGTGTTTAGCCATTTCTTGCGGATGGCAGATTATATTATATTATATTATATTTTATATTACATTATATTATATTGTATTATATTACATCATATATATATATATCTTACAGAATATAATAATAAAAAATCTAATAATAAAAATATATATAGAGAGACAGAGAGAGAAATTATTATATATTAATATGTATAAATATAATTTAAAAAAATATTAATTATAATAATTATCTACAAAAATACCTAAATAAAAAATAAAATTGTGTAATATTTTAATACAATAATAACAGAGAGAGTTAGAGGGTCAAATGAAGATGGAAGAGATGTGTTTTTAGCCATTTCTTGAAGATGGCGGATTATATTATATTATATTGTATTATTATATATATATATATATATATATATATATATATAATACAATTTTATATATATATAAAATACATATAGAGAGACAGAGAGAGAAATTATTATATATTAATATGTATAAGTATAATTTTAAAAAATATTAATTATAATAATTATCTACAAAAAAATACCTTAAAAAATTTAATTGTGTAATATTTTAGTAATAATAATAACTCTACTACTTTTAAATTTACAACTAATAACCATCATTGCCATAATTTGGATTAAAACATAGTGTGTAACCTTGGGTCAATAAATAAATACATAAATAAATAAAATAAATAAATAAATGTAAATCATCAAATCAAAAATAATCAATGAGACAATCTAATGTCTGTCTCAGATAAAGGAATGTACTTTTCTTGATATGATTTTCTTTAAAACACATCAAATACAGGAAACAGGGCAAATATTAAACGGAAAACACACTTTACATTGCAGTCCCAGCTTTGACTTTAAATAAGGCCTATAAGATTTATAATTTAGATATCTGAAACAATAACTGTAGTTAATTTGTTATTTTTGGCCAAAGCTCTTTATATAAACACTAATCATTGCATGAAATGTACTTTCTGACATATTTATGTTTTAAGTCTATTGGCAAATCATGCTGATGATTTTTAAACAGTGCAGTCAGTGACTTTATGGCCGAGTAAATTGTGCCATAGTGCATCTGGGTGTCACGGCGCTCATTGCGCAACGCTTGCGCAGCGCGGATGGCTTGATGCGCTGCGTCCTGTTCGATTCAGCGCGCTGATATCAAACATTGACGAAACGGGAAGAACATGACAGAAACGATGCGTCTCTTTGCTTCATAATATTAGCGAACATGGGCGACAGAAGCGAGAGGGGCCCGGTGAAGCACAAACGGAGAACCACGATCTCCGGAGACGCGGCGGGAGCTCAGGCGAAGCGCGGCGGCGCAGCAGAGACGCTCAGCGGGCAGGTGAAGGAGAAAGAGCACAGACACGAAACACCAGCGAATAAACACAAGAATCACAGCGATGCTGGAGGTGACGCGTTCAGGTAAAATATCTTATGGAAATATTATGTTTTTGACTTGATATGTGCAGCGTGTCTCTTTCGTTATCTAGATAGATAGCGAGAATGATGCTTGTATAGGCTACTGTACTATGTACATGTACAGGCATGTAGGCCTATTCATTTTATTTTAGTATTATTTATATAATATTAGCCTTTTTTAATATTTTCATGTATCATTTCAGTAAGCTTTGGTAATTTTGTTATATTTTATTGTAAGTATTTCTATTTATCTGTATTTTTTAAATTGAGTTTCAGTCATTTTTGGACTTTAGTGTGAATTTGTGTGTTTTGTGTTAGGTTTTTCATCTAACATTCATATTTCAGCTTTATTTCAGTTACTGAAAACTATTTTTAATAGTAGTTAACAATAACAACAATGTTTATTACACATGTACCTTGGTAATTTCATAATAATAAGGCATATTTGTTTATTTAATTTTTGCACATTTACATTTTTTTTCTTTTTGCACATTTACATTTAATTATTAATGCATTCAGTGGTCACTTTACAAGTTTAATCAAGCCTTTGTGTCTTCATGCACAGTGAATAATGGCAGGAAAGTTTATAGAGGTCAGGATTGAGAAATGGTTCAAGCGAGTGCATGGACTAATCACAATATCATAACTCTTGCATACAGTATTTCACTTCAGTTCATGGGTCACTCTGGTCTGCTTGGGTTTGAAGCTGTGACCATTGTGCATTGAATGCTAATCATTAAGTTTCCACAACCCTCCTAAACCGAGAGTGGAAGTGAAAGATCTCGTGTAGTGTTGGTTCTCCTTTCCGTGTGTCAAACTCTATTAGTTTTGTAGTAGTAATTACTTCACAAAAACCATAACAGACACATTCAGAACTAGCATACTGCTTGCTGTGTAATATATACTGTATAATGCATTTTAAGGTAGTGGTATTTCTTGGTAATAATCTTTACGTTTTCATAGCATACATAATGTATTCTGCAGAAGTAGTATGAGTAGTGTGGTAGTTCTTAAAGAAAGAAAGAAAAAAAAAGATATGCTATAAGCTATATCTAGAACTCAGACTTAACCTTAACTGACCCAGACACAAGGTGTAGTATTATAGTTTTGATTAATATTTAATATTTAATTTTTTTTTACAATTTGTTTTATTTATTTTTAAGTTTAATAATTTTTGTTACTTTAACTTCATCTTATTTGATTTCATTTAGTTGCTAAGTCAAAATTTCTATTTTTTAACCTGTTTTTCACCTAATTTTAAAACTTTTTAATTTATAAATTTATTTAATTTATTTAAAAGTTTAATAATTTTTTATCTTTTTCACTTAATGCTAATATTTTTCATTTAAAAATGTATTTTAATTTAGTTTTAATAATTTTTGTACTTTAACTTAGGCTTATTTGATTTCATTTTATAGCCAAGCCAACATTTCTGTTTTTTTAACTTTACATTTTTCACTTAATGTTACATTTTTTTAATTTAGAAATTGATTCTGATTTATTTTTACGTTGAATAATTTTAGTACTTAAGCTTAAGCTTATTTGATTTCATTTAGCTGCCAAGTCAGCATTTCTAATTTTTTTAACTTGACATTTTTCACTTAATTTTAATATTTTTTAAACTATAAATTTATTTTAAAATATTTTTAATAAATAATAATAATATATTTTTATTTAATATTAATATAATTTTATTTCACCTTTATTTCAAGTAACAAAAAATATTTTTAATAGTATTCGTTAACAATAACAACACTGATGTAGATCATCCACAGAGGAAAAGAGCTTTTCAGGTAAAGGTGTGAAAGTTGAGCTACTTCTGGTAATGAGCTGTTGGCAGATGAAATCACTGATAAAAACTATAAGCTCAAAATGACCCCAGTCTTTAGTATACTTTATCAGCCACTCCTCACACACATTAAGAGTGAGATTGCTTAAACTCTGTGGCATTTAGTCACTAATTTCAACATTTGCTTGCCTCAGTCTATGTCTTGTAAACTATCCTGAAATGTCTGAATGTCATTGCACCAGATAGCAACAGCAAAAGTGTGAATGCACTCAAATGCTGCAGGATCCTTCCTCAAATCTGCCTGATATAAAATAAATGACACTTGGTTGATATGTTATTACTTGCACTGGCATTGAGACATGGCGTAAGTGTCCAATCCTTTTTTGGTCTGCAGTCTGAGGCCTGCAATAGCTATTATATCAGACCAGAAATGCATATGCATTTATTTTTGGTAGGAAACATGTCATCAGCTCCTGCTTGACTCATTTTGTCTCTTTCTTCAGCTGCCATAAGCTGCAGGAGTCGCTGCTCAGCTCCAACAGCGGCTACAGCAACTACAGAGGAATCCTCAACTGGTGTGTGGTCATGCTGGTGAGTCTCGACTACGTGTAACGTCCAATATATCATTACATCACTTGCTCACCAACGGATCCTCTGCAGTGAATGGGTGCCATTAGAATGAGAGTCCAAACAGCTGATAAAAACATCACAATAATCCACAAGTAATCCACACCACTCCAGTCCATCAATTAACATCTTTTGAAGTGAAAAGCTGCACGTTTGTAAGAAACAAATCCATCATTAAGACGTTTTAACTTCAAACAGGGTTCGTACAAGGTATTTAAAGTGCTTGAAGTACATGAATTTGATTTTTTGAAATTTAAGGCCTGGGAAACCCTTAATAATACTACATTTTTTTGCTTATTTCAGTTAACGTCAGAAAACAATTGAGCTAAGCAAGTAGTATTTCTGACAGTGTGGTGTAAACATGGCTGAAGATGCAAAAAGAGGAACAGATGAACCAAATCAATTGAGTCATTTACGCTGGAACCACTCCAATTGATTCAAACTTGTGACTTCGATCATTCAAGCGATACACTAGCAAAATCAAATTAAAAGAGCCATTCATTTTCGAATTTCGACATTGCTTGTAACAGTTTTAAAAAGCATGTAGTGATGGATGAAACAGCTTTTTGAAACTCTGAATCAGTTAAACCACTGCCTCACAAAATGATTCACTATTTAGAAGCATCCAGTCAGATCGCGAATCATTTGTTTCAAATCAGGACTTCAAATTACGTATCATGAATCATTTGATTTAGATTGGAACGGGTTTGTGAATCATTTAGCGAATTGAATGATTCAAATCCAGTGATTCACAATACGCGATTTAGAGTCCTTTAGAGCATGGATCGCGAATCATTTGATTTAGATCACAACGGGTTTCTAAACCATTTAGTGAAATACGCGATTTGAAGCAGGTTCACAAATCATTTAATTTAGATTGGAACAGGTTTGTGAATCATTTAGCAAATAGAATGATTCAAATCCAGTGATTTGTGATTTTAAGTCCTTCAGAGCATGGACTGTGAATCATTTGATTTAGATCGGAATGGGTTTGTGAATCATTTAGCGAATTGAATGATTCAAATCCAATGATTCGCGATGCGTGATTTGAAGTCCTTCAGAGCATGGACCGTGAATCGTTTGATTTAGATCAGAACGGGTTTGTGAATCATTTAGCAAATTGAATGATTCAGATCCAATGATTTGTGATTTGAAGTCCTTCAGAGCATGGATAATGAATCATTTAATTTAGATCAGAACGGGTTTGTGAATCATTTAGCAAATTGAATGATTCAAATCCAATGATTTGTGATTTTAAGTCCTTCAGAGTGTGGATCGTGAAACATTTGATTTAGATCAGAATGGGTTTCTGAATCATGTAGTGACTTGAATGATTAAAATCCAGTGATTCGCGATACGCGTTTTGAAGCAGGTTCGTGAATCTTTTGCTTTGGATCGGAACTTCGGAGCGCGGATCGTTTGTTCTAGAGCAATTTTGATTTTATTTATTAGTATATTTTAATAATCTATTTCTCTTTTTTTAGAATTTGAAATAGAAGACATTGTTCTATAAGTGAGACCTCTGATTGAAGTCCTTGAAAATCAGAAAAGTAGTGCTTCAAAAGTCCTTGAAAGTTAGTACAGTATCTGTTTGAACATTGTTCAAAGTTTAGTTTCTGACCAAAATACAAGTCCATAATGCACAGTAACGCTTCCTCCTGTGAAAAAGTCCATCTCGCATCAAAATCCACTATTTTTAACAGTTGTTTGGACTCTTATTCTGACGGCACCCATTCACTACAGTGGATCATTGGTGAGCAAGTGATGGAATGCTGCATTTCTTCAAATCTGTTTCAATGAAGAAACAACCTATGTTAGCTATATAAATCCAGATGATGATGTGAGGAACATTCAAGTCATTATTCACTGAAAAAACATCTAATGGTTTTGGAAAAGTAAGAATTTACACCACGTATGGATGATTTTGACAGTGCTTTAAGCCTTTGCTGTTACCTGAACATAAATACAGACACGCTGCTGGCCTTGAACCTTTGAATGGCTTTGGTCAAATGGCCCTGGTTATTTTTGTTCTCTGTTCTGTTGGAGTCTTTCCACCTGTTTGACCTCAGATGATCTAAAACAACACAAGTCAAGCAATTGACCATGCATTTGCCTAAAGATCAAAAAAGACGGCGTTTGCCCTTCATCCGCGGTCGTACGCGTCAAGTTCATTCTGGGCTATTGTGAACTCAATAGGATTGAATTGAGTAAGAATTTGACCTTTATCCTTGGCTCTGGTCTCGTATAATCAGATGACATGCAACACAATGCCAGACGTATTAGTTTGCACAAACAGTTACAAAGTAAGATTTCTGCAGTGAAGTGACTGAAGTTTAACTGGAGTTGTTGTGACAGCCTCGATTCACATGAGTTTCCACATTAAACTGCACAATTCAACCCAGAGGGTGTTTATTCCTTTGCTTGCTCTCTCTGTCTCTGTCTGTTTGTTTTTCCTCTTAGGAGAAGCAGCATGGCGTAATTTTCTAGTTGCCATTTGAGAATGAATGCATTCATTTCTTGTTAAGTTTCAAAGAGAGTTTAGACTCATTTGCTAAGCAAGATTAACATGCATAACATCCATCAGCAATGTTATTTTAGTATGTTTTACTACTGTAGATTTGTTAAATATTTGTAATTTTATTACTTTTTACTATTTTGGTTTTAATTTTAGTTGAACTTTTAATAATTTTATTATTTAACAATTATTTTATTATTTCTGTTTGGCTTTAATTTATTTTTATTTTTAGTCATTTCAGTACTTTTATTAAATATTTATGTTTTATTTTATTTCAGCATGATTTTAGTATTATTTCTATAATATTATAGTATTTTTCAGTTGTAGATTTATGTGATTTATCATGTATTTTAATTTTTATTTTAGTAATTTTAGTACCTATTTTATTTTACTTTATTTAGGTTTTTTTTTTTTTTATTTTTTAGTTACTAAAAATGATTTGTAATAGTCTTACTTTTAGTAATTTTAGTGCTTCAAACCTGTTTTTTAGTTAATAAGGTAACTTATTTAAATGTTATTTTATTTATTTTTTACTTTTGTGTTTTTCATCTAATATTTATGTCTATTATATTTCAGCTTTATTTCAGTTATCAAAAATGATTTTGTAGTTTTAGATGTGATACTTTTAGTACTTAAACTAAATGTACAATTTTTATATTTAGTTTAAGTTTTAGTAAATGTTTTAATGCGTTTAAAATGTAAAAAAAAACCTTTTTTTTTAAATAATCTTTAAATGTTTTTTATGTATTTTAATGCATTTATTGGAGTATATTTAATTTTAATTTAATTTAATTTAATTTAACTTTTTTTTTTTTTTTTTTTTTTTTTTAGTTTAGTTCAGTTACTGAAAATAATTTGTAATAGTTTTACTTTTAGTAATTTTAGTACTTCAACCTAAACTAATTACAGTTAATTTGCCAAGGTAACTTCTTTAAATTTCTGGGGGGGGTTTTAAGTTTTAGTTTTTCATCTAATATTTGTTTACTTTTATTGTACTTTTAGTACTTAAACTAAACTTACTTATTCCAGTTAGTTGCAAAAGCAACTTTTTAAATTGTAAGGTTTTTTTCAATATTTATGTTTTAAGTTTTATGTTTTTTTTTTTTAAAAATATATTTCATTTTTTATTTTTTAGTACCTCAACTTAAAAGTTGTGAACTTAAACATTTTTTTTTTTTATTTTATTTTATTTTATTTTATTTTATTTTATTCCAGTTCCTGAAAATAATTTTTCGTACTTTTACTTTTAGTATTTTTAATACTTAAACTAAGCTTACTTATTCCAGTTAGTTGCAAAAGTAAAAGTTTTTTTTTTCAATATTTATGATTCATGGTATTTCAGCTCAATTTCAGTATTATTTATATAATATTATAGTGTTTTTAATATTTTAAATTAGCTTTTATTTTTTTATATCTTTTAGTTTTAATAGTTTTGTTGTGTGATTTATCTTGTTTTAAATGTTTGTATTTTGTTTTTATTTATTACCTCAACTTAAAGGTTGTGAACTTAAATGTTTTTTTTTATTTTTTTTATTTAATTTAATTTAATTTAATTTCATATCTTTTTTAATGTTTCTATTTGGTTTAAAATTATTTTTTAAATATATAATTTTTATATATTTTTTAGTACCTCAACTTAAAGGTTGTGAACTTAAACATTTTTACTTAAAAATTTTATTGACTTAATTTAATGTAATTTAATTTTGTTTTATTTTATTTTATTCCAGTTCCTGAAAATAATTTTTCATACTTGCTTACTTTTTTAAGTTTAAGTTTTTCATCTAATATTTATATTTTATTTCAGCTTTTTTTCCATGTACCGAAAACAATTTGTAATAGTTTTAGTTCTATTTAACAATAACAACAGTGTTTACTGGAGATGTACCCTGGTATTTTCATAATACACCAACTGCACAGAGTAAATCTCACTGGAGATTGGAAACTGTTATGCAAACTCTTATCATAAACCTCGGGTTGTCCTAGAATGACCTTTGACCCACTAACAGATCCTGCCAGCTCTATCACAGCCTATAAATACAGTGTCAATGACTCTGACATTTAATATGCTGAGGATGTGTACGCTAATGCTACGGGGATGACACTTATGATGACGTGTCAATCAAAAGACAAACTGTCCTTCGAGTGAATCTCGGTCTGTCAAGAGTGATCTGTAAAGTCTTAGAGTTTCTCTTCTCTGCAGTAATGAAAAGTCAAACACTTCCGGGGATTACTTTAATGAACGCTCAGAAAATGTCACCCGTCCTCTAAAAATAAACATCGATTTCACCCTGAACCGCCAAGAAACTGGAGCAGCATCTTCAAAGTCATGGAAAGCAAATCACAGTTCTGAAACCAATATTAATCCTCACTTTGAAACACCATCGCATTGACGTTCTCTGTGGGATTTAGCTTTTACTTCTTCTTTTTTTTTTTTTTTTTTAAAACATATTCCCATGGAATATCCTCAAATGCTTTAAACCCATTAATGGATCATTATGAAAGTCCAGTAGAAAAGCGGCTGCTTTTGAGAGATTTTGGCTGGAGGAAACTGATGGAGAGCAACAGTAGGGTCCTGAAAGTCAAACTCTCATTAGTTTCTCCATAGAGAAATTGATTTTTAATAATAATTTTTAAACCTTTCAAAGCAGAGCTTGGAGATTTTTTTTTAAGTGATGATATTTTATGTCTATTTCGGTGTCTTTTTAAAAAATTGTTTAAATGCTGAAAACATTGACCAATCAGGTTGCTGTTACCAGGGAAAATTTGGTCTCTCTACACTATCAAATTACTTAAAATGATTTAAATATTTTATATTTTGTATAAACTATTTATTATATACATCTGATTTATATTGTAATTTAAACTGTATTTATACTGTAATTTATGTTGTATGGTTGTTTCTAATTTGATTACATTAGTTGTAATGGGTCTTTTATAGTAGTTTACTCATAAAAAATAAATAAAAATATAATTTAAAATTAAAAAATAAATCACATTAAATCCAAATGAATGCAGGATTCGAACAGATACTGTAAAATGAAATTCCAGGACTTTCAAGGATTTTTTTTTTTTTACTTTCAAGGACTTCAGTCAGAGATCTCACGTATTTTATTTTTTATTTTTTCCAAAAAATAGAAACAGAAAAACAAAATAACAAAACAAAAATAAAGTGAAGCACATGCAAAGTATTACTACTAAACTATTACGAAATATACTACACTTTTACTATAGTAAAACCACTTTTAATTTTCTTAAGGGATTTGTATTTGTGTATACTTTATTTCTTTTTTCTTTGTTTTGCTTTTATAACTATACTGCCTTAATGACTTTCTACTGTTTACGAAAAAAAAAAAAAAAAAAAAAAAAAAACAGAAAAAAAGATTCGCGAAATTGCTCTGAAATCCTGATATGAAACAAATGACTCGCAAACCGGCACTCTGGATCTGAATCAAATGATTCGCGATCCGCGCTACGAAGATCCGATCTTAAGCAAAAGATTCGCAAACCCGCACCGAAGTCGGATCTGAACCAAATGATTCGCGATCCGCGCTATGAAGATCCGATCTTAAGCAAAAGATTCGCGAACCCGCACCGAAGTCGGATCTGAACCAAATGATTCGCGATCCACGCTCTGAACTCCCGATCTGAACAGTGATTCGCGAACCATCATTTCAGATCAGGACTCACGAGCCATTCCGATCTAAATCAAATAATTCGCGATACATGATTTGATGTGCCGATCTGAAACAAATGATTCGCGATACGCGATCCGATTGGAACGATTCGAAAGATTGAATCATTTTGCGACGCAATGGTTTAACTGATTCGAATGTGAACCCATCCGGTGAAAGTCCGTTTCACCCATCACTACGTGCTTTTTACAATTGTTTCAAGCGATGTTGAAATTGAAAATTAATGGCTTTTTGCTAGTGCATCGCTTGAAATGAACGATCAAAGTCACGAGTTTAAATCATTCGGAGCGGTTCCAGCGTAAATGACTCAATTGATGTGGATAAAAATGGCTGTGGATGAAAATTTTATATGCTATTCAAATAAAAGTCTTAATTGTTAAGCCTAAATATTTGAGTGTTGAAGTCAATGGAAAGTCTTTTGGAAAAGAGCTTGTGTGTGTATGTGTGATGAAATGAGCCGAAGTCCCAGAGCCTTTAAGCAATTACCATAGCATAGATCTGTGTGCTAAATCAATTAGCAATATGTTTTTAATGAGGTCAGGCTTGAATCTGGCAGCTTTCCCAATGCAAATCTAATCAAATGGCCTTTGGAATGAGAAAGTCTTTGAGCAAATCCTCTTCTGTTGTAAATCATCGGCGGCGGCTCTGAGGTTACAAGTGGTTCAAAGTCTTCAGGCCTTGTGTTTTGATTAAAAATTAAAGCCTTCAGGTGCCTGTTTTGCTTTTAATGAATAAAATGAGCAAATCACAGTGAATTTAGTTACAATAAATCTGATGTAACGTTCAGAACAAGTTGAGTTTCAGTAGCTGAGCGCAGAAACCTAAAGCATGAAAACTGCTCAGGGTCAGATGTGTTACAGCTGCGTTTATCAGACTGAAGTGCTTTATCTGAGACTGTTTGTATTATTGTGCTGTTGACTTTGTTCTCTGCTAGTGACAGTGTTCAAAAACTAGGTTATGGTAGATACTTTTTTAGAATGTACACTACCAGTCAAAAGTTTTTGAACAGTAAGATTTTTAATGTTTTTTAAAGAAGTCTCTTCTGCTCACCAGGCCTGCATTTATTAGATCCAAAGTACAGCAAAAACAGTAAAATTGTGAAATATTTTTGCTATTTTAAATAACTGCTTTCTATTTGAATATATTTAAAAATGTAATTTATTCCTGTGATCAAAGCTGAATTTTCAGCATCATTACTCCAGTCTTCAATGTCACATGATCCTTCAGAAATTATTCTAATATGCTGATTTGCTGCTCAAAAAACATTTTTTTGTTATTATTATTAATATTTAAAACAGTTGAGCACATTATACACTATAGCATTCAAAAACTTGGAGTCAGTGTATTTTATTTATTTATTTTAGCAAGGATACTTTAAATTGATCAAAAGTAATGATGAAGACATTTATAATGTTACAAAAGATTTCTATTTCAGATAAATGCTGTTTTTCTGTACTTTCTATTCATTAAAGAAACTTGAAAAATTCTGTTCAGCTGTTTTCAACATAATAATAAAAATAATAATAAATGTTTTTTGAGCAGCAAATCAGAATATTAGAATGATTTCTGAAGGATCATGTGACTTTAGTAATGATGCTAAAAATTCAGCTATGAAATCACAGGAATAAATTATATTTTAAAATATATTTAAATAGAAAACAGCTATTTTAAAAAGTAAAAATATTTTAGAATTTTGCTTTTGCTGTACTTTGAATCAAATAAATGCAGGGTTGGTGAGCAGAAGAGGCTTTTTTAAAAAAACATTAAAATAACTTTTGGCTGGTGGTGTATGCTAAACATCTTAAAGGAATAGTTCACCCAAAAATTAAAAATTGCTGAAAATGTACTCACCCACAGGCCATCCAAAATGTAGATGAGTTTGTTTCTTCATCAGATTTGGAGAAATGTAGAATTACATCACTTGCTCACCAATGGATGTGAATGGGTGCCGTCAGAATAAGAGTCCAAACAGCTGATAAAAACATCACAGTAATACACAAGTAATCCACACCACTCCAGTCCATCAATTAATGACTTGTAAAGTAAAAAGCTGCATGTTTGTAAAAAAGCAAATCCTTTATTAAGACATTTTAACTTGGAATTGTTTCTAAAATAGAGTCCTTTATCCATTTTATTGCTTTCTTCAGTGAAAAAGTCATCTCATCTGAATCAGAAGAGAAATATGCGCATACCAAGCACTGTTTACACATGAAAACCACCCAAAAAAGCTCTAAACAAACATGTAGGTGGATTTTGATGTGAGAGGACAACAGGTGTTATTGTGGATTATGGACTCATTTGCACAGAAACGACTTAATGATGGATTTGTTTCTTACAAACACACAGCTTTTCACTTTACAAGATGTTAATTGATGGACTGGAGTGGTGTGGATTACTTGTGGATTATTGTGATGTTTTTATCAGCTGTTTGGACACTCATTCTGACGGCACCCATTCACATCCATTGGTGTGGAAGTTATATAATCCTAAATGTATCCAAATCTGATGAAGAAACAAACTCATGTACATGTTGAATGGTCTGAGAGTGAGTAAGTTTTCACATAGAATCGTTTCCTTTAGTTTTGCTTGTAGGCTTGAATACTAATCAGCTGCAGATGCATGAAATTGGTTTATTTGTGTGTGTTTACAGGTCTTGTCCAATGCACGGCTGGTCCTGGAGAACCTTATAAAGTAAGTATATCATTAACATCATTCGTTGCTTAATTCATAAATAAACCGGCTCTGGTAATTTGATTTCTCACGCTCAGTGACTCACTAATTTCTGGCTAATGATCCAGCTGAAGCGTCTGAATAAAACAGATAATGACTGTGCCCGGCAGGAACTAAATACATGTCTTTTGTTACTTGTCATTAAGCAAACACTTTTATCCAGAGCAGCATATAGTGCACTAATCGCTGGGCTCGTCCCTCTAGAGAAACACACTGTTAAATGGCAGTAATGATGAAGAAACTCTTCTACCAGGTGTTGAATACATCAGCTTTAGCTTGTGGGATTTTTCACTTCAATCTCACTATAGAAACATTTATTTAACATAAGCATTAGCAAAAGTGAGGCAATAACAATTAAACACATTTTCCTCCAATTCTTATTACTGCTTTATGAAAAAATCCCATTCTCATTACTGTATTGAACAAAAGGATTATTAATATTAATAATATAATTTATATATTTAATAATTTATAGTTTGAGTATGTAAAATCATTATATATATGATTTATATGTTTCACATACTATAACTGTTAGAAATTGTAGTATAAAATATAAAAAAAATTTTTTAAAATGATTATTAATATTTAAATATTTGTCATGTTATAAATATTTAAATATTTGTCATGCTATAAAATATATATAAATATATATATTATATAATGTATAATATAATATACTAGATTAAATGATTTTACATATTAAAATGATAAATTATATTATAAAATATATAGATTATATCATTAATTAGTATAAAATAACATGCGAAAAAATATTTTTTATTTAAAATTATTTTAAAGCCTTAAATTAGAATTATTTTATTAATTGTGATTTTATAAATTAAATTTTATAAAATCAAAGTTATTGATTTAAAGGAACATAAATTATATTCATGTAATTATGTATTTATATACATGCATACATATATAGGAATGTCACTTTTAAAAATTATTTTATAAATGATTGATTATATATATACATACATTATAAATAAAAATATTAATATTTAAATATGTCATGTTATTTATATGAAATTGTGTGTGTGTGTGTGTATATATGTGATGATTTTACATACTAAAATTATAAGTGATATAAAATATACATTTTATAATATAAATATAAATTTTATTGTAAGATTACTTTATAAATTGATTTCATAAATTAATTTTTAAGTTACTGATTTAAAACAACATATATTATATTCATAATAATTCTATATTTATATACATGCATACATATATAGGAATGTCACAAATTTTTTTTAAATAATTTTATAAATTTGTTATTTTATAGATGATTTTCTAAATTATTGACTTGCATCAACATAAATTATATTCATATATATAACTGATAAATTATATTATAAAATAGGAAAAAAATAAATATTTGTCATGTTATTATATGAAATTGTATGTTTTATATATATATATATATATATATAATAGAAAAAATATTGTAAATTAAAAAATATAAATATTTAAATATTTGTCATGTTATTTATATGAAATTGTATGTTTTATATATGTATGTGTGTATGTATATATATATATATATAATGATTTTACATACTAACATTATAAATTATATTATAAATTAATATTAATATTAATATTTATAAATTGTGATTTTATAAATTAATTTCTAAGTTACTGATTTAGAGCAAAATAAATTATATTCATGTCATTATATATTTATATACATGCATACATATATTGGAACGTCACAATTAAAATGAAAATGATTTGTAAATTAGTAATTTCATAGATGATTTTCTAAATTATTGATTTAAATCAACAAAAAGTATATTCATATAATTATTTATATACATTCACACACACATATATAAATATCAAATCTTAATATGCACATTGACATTAGACAGTCTAACATATGTGATACAGTATGGTGAAGAATTGAAGGTAATGCTCATTTAACACATTAAAATATGAGGTTTCTCATTAGAAATACATCTAAATGATGTTTTTTCCTCTTGTCTTCAGATATGGGATTCTGGTGGACCCTATCCA
Organism: Labeo rohita; assembly: GCF_022985175.1. Lineage (NCBI taxonomy): Eukaryota > Metazoa > Chordata > Actinopteri > Cypriniformes > Cyprinidae > Labeo > Labeo rohita. The sequence goes on from NC_066887.1 coordinate 32,296,115, forward strand.
GATCATCTCTCTCTTCCTGAAGGACCCGTACAGCTGGCCGGCTCTGTGCCTGATCATTGGTATGATGAGTGTATGGTTTGTGCGCTACAGCAGATTCATGCAGATCAGCTCATGCTGAAGACATCATTTCACACCACATTTACACTCTCTGTCATGCATAATGTTAGATCATAAAAATCCACGTCCAATATTCCATGCATGCTCACTTCAGTATGCCGTGTCTAATCTGTTTGCTTTTGCAGTTTCCAACGTCTTTATAATGGCAGCTTTGTACATAGAGAGAAAGCTATCCGTGGTGAGTTGCATGCTGGGAATGAACTGTGTGATTACAGACATGGACTTACAAACAGAGCCAATGACACTGTAGGGTTAATCTCACAAACATGACAAAAACATGTCCAGATCACATTTCATCTCTAAAAAAAAAAAAAAATGAATGAAAAAAATAAATAAAACGTATAAATAAAACAATGTCTTTGCATTGTCACATTATTGTGTTATGATGGTTATGCACATTTTTCAGCTTTAATACTGTTATGTAAAAATATCCCCAAAATGAATGAATGAATAAATGAATAAATAAAAAATAAAAATTAAACTTTTATGGATTTGCATTTTGACATTATTTTTTATGATGATTAAGTACATTTTTTCTTCAGTTTTTATTATTGCTATTATTGGAATATTATCCCATTCTCATGACTGTAATGAAAAGAAAAAGTGTATATATATATATATATAATTTGTGAATAAACATTACCTAAAAATAAAATATCCAAAAATCTATTTATTTAAGTTCAGTTATATATGTATGTTTAGCCAAATTTCTTCTTTTTGTTTCATTTAAGTAAAAATATTAAAATAGTTAAAACTAAAGTTCAAATAAACACTAAAACTCAATCAAAATAATACAGACAAATAAAAACAAAAAATAATAGTAATAATAAAAAAATTAAAATGACAAAACATGTAATTACTAAAACTTTAACTACAATTAAATGATGACAGAATATAAATATAAAATCTACTATATAAATTGAGATTTTATTGCTATATATTATGTAAAATGCAAATATTATATAAAATATAATATATATGAAAACATATAAAATGTATGAAATACATATATAACTAATAAAACTAACAAACACAACAAAATGTCTAAAACTAACATACACAAAAAAAAAGATTTAATAGTCATATTTGTTGTATTACTATAATTTTACAACATTTTTTTTCTTTTTTAATAATGTTTCATTTTTAGTGGGGATGAAATATGACCTAGACCTATATAAATTCAGATTGTTATTATTATATAAAATACAAATATTATATAAAATACAAATATAAAATCTATTAAAAAAAAAAAAATAATAAATAAATATATATACATATATTATTTGAGAATAAACATTACCTAAAAATAAAATATCCAAAAAATGTACTTATTTTAGTTCAGTTATATATGTATGTTTAGCCAAATTTCTCATTTTTGTTTCATTTAAGTAGAATAGCTAAAACTAATGTTCAAATCAACTCAATAAAAATAATACAGACAAATAAAAACAAAAATAATAGTAATAATAAAAAAATTAAAATGACAAAACACGTAATTACTAAAACTTTAACTACAATTATTATTACAATAATTTCACAATTTTTTTTTTTCTTTTTTAATAATGTTTCATTTTTAGTGGGGATGAAATATGACCTGGCCCTATATTATTATTATTATTATATAAAATACAAATATAAAATCTATTAAATAAATATATATATATATATATATATATAACTAATAAAACTGACAAACACAACAAAATGTCTAAAACTAATATAAACAAAACACAAAAAAGAATCATTTTTAATAGTCATTTTTGTTGTATTACAATAATTATACGTTATATTATATAATGTTTCATTTTTAGTGGAGATGAAATATGACCTGGGCCTATATAAATTCAGATTGTTATTATTATATAAAATACAAATGCAAAATCAAATATATATATAAACACAACAAAATGTCTAAAACTAATATACACAAAATAAAAAAAAGTAATTTTTGTTGTATTACAATAATTTTACATAACATTTTTCACATTTATTTATTTATTTATTTGAATGAATGAAAAAATAAATAAAAAGTATAAATAAAACAATGTCTTTGCATTGTGACATTATTGTGTTATAATGGTTAAGGACATTTTTCTGCTTTAATACAGCTATGTAAAAATATCACAAAAATGAATGAATGAATAAATAAATAAATAAAAAATATATATTAAACTTTTAAGGTTTTTTTTGCATTTTGACATTATTTTTTTATGACGATTAAGCACATTTTTTAATTATAAAATTTAATTTATAATATATAATTTTTAGTAGACCTGGAATTTATAATGAGATTCAACTGAAAAGATTTAATTGTTTATTGCAGGTTAAATGCATATCTCTTAGCACAAGTTTTTTTTTTTTTTTTTTTGGTGGTTTGTTTTAATAAAGTCGTGTAATTGAATTTCCAGGGCACTATCTCAGAGGGTACAGGAACATTCCTTCACTGCATCAATCTTGCAGCTCTTTCATTTTTCCCGGCTGGTACAGTCCTCAGCTTGAACTCTATGACCCCAGGTATCACAAACATCTTCACACTAACACCTTCAACTCTTGGTCTTGTAAGAAAACCTCACTATATCATTATTTTCTCATGCACTAACCAAAAACCTCTAGCAGTGGCATTTTTTTTACCTTTTGACCATGCAGTTTGTTTGCATTTTAACTAGAAAATGATGCTTTTGATGTAATCTTTGATCTTAAGAACTGACTGACTGTCTCGTGGCTGTGTTTCAGTGGGTGGTGTTGTGGCGTTGAGTGTCTCCACCATTCTCTTCCTAAAGCTGTATTCATACAGAGACGTCAACAAATGGTGCAGAGAGATCAGACACGCCAAAGCCCGAACACTGTCTCGCTCGCACTCCTGTGAGTAACACTTCAACCTCACTAAATAAACAATTCACATCACACACAACACACATTTTCATCATGCATATCTGACATCAAGCAAATCCCAATATTTGCATGCTTTTCTGTGCATGAATACAAATGCTTGTGTTTTGAATGCATCATTGCACAAACCTTAATGCAAGTATGCGATGCATGTATATTGAGTTTTTTCAATTTGCATTGAATTTTTATTGTGCAGCAAAATTATGCACCAATAACATCTGCAGCATGTCCTTCTATCTCTCCTGTAGCACCTGTGGTTTATGAATCCTGTGTTTTTTCATCTGCACTGAAGGGCTCAGTGTTTGTTTGAATCTAAACAAACAGACTGAGATGTGATTTTTGTTTGCTCAGAGTCTGAACATGAGCACTAATGCTGGGCTGTACTGCCACATACTGGACAAAGAAAAACAGGACATTTTATGCAAAATTCCATCAGCATTCATCATTTATATACACATGCTGTGTGCTGAGGACAAATTAAAAGTGTCTGATAAAATTTAAAAAAGTAGAGTTGTCAACTGCCTAGCAACCAGCCAGAAAATCATAACAACATCAGAACACCCAGACAGCTGCCTAGCAACCACTCTGAACATCTTAGAAACATGATGCACTGAAAAAAAAATGATGTAGAAACAATTTTCACTCAAGAATTGCTAGAATGGTAAAAAATCAAATTAAACATTAAATGTGGAAGTAGAACGGCCGAGTCAGAATTTTTAAAAATTGTAAAATATAGTTCAGTAATCGTTCTTATATTTACAATTTTGAAAAAAAAAAATGTTTTGCACTGCAGTAGGGCCAAAATCCCTTCAAATATCACTAGTATTCAATTTAAATAAAACAAAAATAAAATGTAGAAAATAAAAAATTAATTTAATAATTAAATAACTTAAATATAACTTGCATAACAAAATTAATTTAATAATTAAATAACTTAAATATAACTTGCATAACTTTTTATTTCAGCTTGTTGCATTTGTTGGGATCAAAAACATTTTTAATGTTTTTTTTTTAACCCTTTAACTGTCACCTAAGTTTACTTCAGCATTTTACAAATAAATCCTAATCTAATCATGACAAACTATACATTGTTGGGAAGGTCTAAATTCCTAAATAAATATTTTACCACTCTTTTGTGTTACAAATTATATAGGAAAAGTAACAGATAAATTTATGACAAGAGTGCACCTTAAAAATCTACATCATAACAGGAGTTCTGACCTTTGTCACAAAAACACTTTCTTTGTTGCCTTTTTATCTATCATGCAATAGAAATCTTAAGAAATTATATATCAACTGAAAACTTAAAATCTCAAAATTCATCACTTGAAAACCATTTTAAAATCAGACATTGCATTACCATGGAAATTGTACATCAAAATCATATTACAAATTGTTTTTGTTCATGAATGATAAAAATTTAACTTTGGATAGTGTATTTTTATGTCTTATGTTTAAAGAAGGGGCTGCATTTATTTGATCCAAATAATATTAAAAAAAAAACTGTAATCTTGTAAAATAATATTTCAGTGTAAAATAACTGTTTTCTATGGGAATATAGTGTAAAATATAATTTATTTCTGTGATCAAAGCTGAATTTTCAGCATCATTATAGTCTGGATAGTGCATTTTTATGTCTGTGTTAAAAATTAAATAACTTATAACTTAAATATAACTTGCATAACTTTTTATTTCAGCTTGTTGCATTTTTTGGGATCATTAAAATTTTTTTTTTGGCTGCATTTATTTGATTAAAAAATCCAGAAAAAACTGTAATATTCTAAAATAATATTTCAGTGTAAAATAACTGTTTTCTATGTAAAATATAATTTATTTCTGTGATCAAAGCTGAATTTTCAGCATCATTACTCCAGCCTTCAGTGTCACATAATCCTTTATGTTCAGTACATTTTTATTCTTTCTTCTATTGAAAGAAATTACTACTTTTATTCACCAAGGATGTGTTAAACTCATAAAAAGTGATAGTAAAGACCTACATTGTAAGAAAAGATTTCTATTTTGAACAAATGCTGGCCTTTCTAACTTTTTATTCATTAAAGAATCCTGAAAAAAGTATCACAAGTTCCAAAAAAAGTATTAAGCAGCACAACTGTTTCCAACATTGATAATAAAAGTAATAAATCAGCATAATAGAATGATTTCTGAAGGATCATGTGACAGTCAAAAAATGGAGTAAATAATAAAAAATGACAAAAAAAACATTTCTAAAACCATAACTAAAATGAAAATGGATAATATAAGAATAAAAACTGATTCAAAATATCAATAAAAACACAAGTAATATCTCATAATACTAAAATAACAGTGAGCTGTGGTATTTGCAGACTTGTATAACTTTCAAACTTCAAATGTTGTCAAAATAACTTTCAAAAAAAAAGTCTTGGCTTGACAGTGTTTCATATGTCAACATGATCAATGAATCCTGTCACAATACTTGTTGTTTTTGGTTTCACTGCAGAGAATATCTGAATGCTTTCAGTGTGTGTTAATGTTTAATTTTCTCCTGTAGGCCCATCCGTGCACAAAGCCAACGGCACAGCCGGATACACACATGTGACCTATCCGGGAAACCTCACACACAGAGGTCAGTCACCACACAACAGACACAACCGGTTTAATATCAGTTATAAGGAATTTCAGTAATTAAAATTGATATAAAATTGAATTAACAGCTAATTTATTTAACATTTATTTTATTGTATTATTTTTTACAGACATGTATTATTTTATTTTTGCCCCAACTCTGTGTTACGAGCTGAACTTCCCACGCTCTCCACGGATACGGAAGCGTTTCTTACTACGCCGACTGCTTGAGATGGTGAGATACAGGATATGACAGCAAAACACACGAGATGCACGTTTGCAGTTTGGACTTTCTAATTATTTCATACATATTTTTCTTTCTTGCAGCTGTTTTTAATGCAGTTAATGATTGGATTAATACAGCAGGTATGCACATAATAGTGTACATAAAGGTTATATATATGACATGTTGTTTTTAATGATTTAATTATATATTTTTTTTGTCTTTTATAGTGGATGGTTCCAACAATTCAGAACTCAATGAAACCCTTTCAGGTAGAATCTCAGTTTAATGCATTAAGCCTGACATGAAATAATTGTCAGAAAAGTCTATGAGGACGTTAATTATACAGTAATATAATTTATAATTTTAGTATGTAAAAGAAAAAGAAAAAAAAAAATATATATATATATATATATATATATTCTTTTACATACTAAAATTATAAATTATATTATTGTAATTATATATGTAATAATATTATTATTATATATTATTTAGTATAAATTAACAAATTAATACATGCAAAAATTATTTTAAAGCTTTATATTAAAATTATTTTAAAAATTGTAATTTTGTAAATATATATATATATATCAGAGGTCACGTTAACTGAAAATTGACAGAATTTTTTTTATTAGTTACGGAAAAATCTGAAGGTCGTCCGTCATTTTGACAGATTACAGTGAGGGTGATCTATTGTAAATTGTAGCTGCAATCCCACCCCTGTCCAGTCGAGTGTGCTCCAGTCTGGCAGCAGAGCAGGGGATCCAGAACAAAAATGAAACTGTCACAAATGTTTACCTATGCGTTTGATTATGCACAGACAAGTACACAGAAACTACAATGATCTGTCACACCACATTAAAGAAGTCCACTTCCAAAACAAGGATTCACATATAGTGTACTCACCCCCTTGTCATCCAAGATGTTCATGTCTTTCTTTCTTCAGTCGTAAAGAAATCATGCTTTTTGCGGAAAACATTTCTGCATTTTTCTCCATATAAAGGACTGATATGGTGCCCCGATTTTGAACTTCCAAAAAGCAGTTTAAATGTGGCTTCAAACGATCCCAAATGCAGTTGTAAACGATCACCACCGAGGAAGAAGAGTCTTATCTAGCGAACTATAGTTTTTATTAAAAAATACAATTTAAATACTTTTTAATCTCAAATGATCATCTTGACTTGTGTGTTCTGGTTCAAGACAGTTAGGGTATGTTGAAAAACTCCAATTGCATTTTCTCCCTCAACTTCAAAAATCATTTCAAAATCATCCTACATCACTGCAGAAGTACCGACCCGGTGAATATGCAAAAAAGATCAAACACCCTTAACAAAAAAGGTAAAACAGCAATATAGGATGATTTTGAAGTTGAGGGAGAACATGAGATGGGAGTTTTTCGACATACCCTAACTGTCATGAACCGGAACAAAAACTGTCCAAAGCAGAGTAAGACAAGACGAGCATTTGGCATTAAAAAGTGGACTTCTCCTTTAAAGAGCTCCAAAACAGTATTTATTGCTTGAATTTCCTAATGAAATGGACAGAATTTGAAATCTGAGACTCTGTTTCATATCAAAAGTAACACAAAGCTTAGCCTATTGCGATTTATTGGAAGGAAGACGCACTATATACTGTCCATTCATCAGATGAAAACAGCATAGACCAAAAGATTGATTGTTGTTTAAGTATCAATATTGGTTTATTAAAATAAGAATATATTAAAATCTCAAAATCGATTTTTTGTTGCTGTTGTTGTTGTTTAACTTACCCAGCCCTGGTGTGTTTATTGTTTTAAAACACTACAATATCACCCTGTAGGTTCATGATTAAAAATGAAATGTGAACAAAAATAAAAGCAATTAAATGTGTTATTCTATTTAAAATATGGAAATTAAAGTGACGGGTAATAATAGATTATGACGGAATTTTTACAACCCTGTCCATCAAAATGATGTTAAAGTCTAGCGCAACCTCTGATAGATAGATAGAAAAAAGTTTGCATGTGTTTTTTTAAGTATCATACTTCATAAATCAGGCTTTGTATTTAGTGAGAATATTAGAGGGAAGAAACAGCTCAACCAGAGCAAAAATATGCAATTCATTGCAGATGCCCATATTTATAACATAACACTAAAGCATAAGATGACATTCTGATAGCTTGATATGTAATCATAGCAGACTACTTACATAAAATGATTTAAGCACCAGCTGTCTCTCAATATCTGCCAGTAATATGTCTTTGTAAGATGAGATGGAAAGGCTTAGTTTGATGATCAAAACATAATGCAGTGCAATACAGGGATGATTGAGGGATGAACTAATCAACTTTCCTCAAAAGCCTGAGACTCACATTTTAAAATTGTTTTGCTAAAAATAATGTATATACATACAAAACCCCTTCTTTAGCATGTTTTTAAATCTGTTTATCATATTCATCTACTTATTGATCAGAGTGTCTCTTTTAACAGGAAATGGATTTCACTAGAATAGTTGAGCGGCTGCTGAAACTTGCTGTAAGTGTTGAGACAAACAAATGCAAACACAGATGATGTTGTTGTCATGGATGCTGTTGCTAGTGCTTTTGTTGCTATAGCTACTGTTGCTACAGCTTTCACTGTGGCACCTACTGTGGCTATGGTGTGAAATTCAGGCCCTTGTCAAATTCAGATCAAGTTTTCCCTGTTGTAACTGATCCGCTTAATACAGATACAATTAAACAATATGAAAAGTATTCTGTACAGTGAGCCTGTCATTATCATATACTTCAAACAATAAATGAACAGAAAGTATTGTATTATGTTAAAACATTGTAGGAAACTGAATTATACAATTTAGCATTATACAGAATATTTAAATATTACTTAACCAATCAGAATGAAGAATTTCAAGCATTTGAATTTCACACAGCAACAGCTGATGTCATTTCTGTGGCCCCTCCTCCTTAGAGTGTCTAATGGCACAAGCCCCGCCCCTTCTCCCTGTCCCTCTACAGGTGCCCAATCATTTTATCTGGCTCATCTTTTTCTATTGGTATTTCCACTCCTCTATGAACTTCATAGCTGAGCTCATGCAGTTCGGAGACCGCGAGTTTTACCGCGACTGGTGGTGAGTGGCTTGTTCTGTCCAGAGCTGATTCACACTTATGAAAACCTCTAGTATATAAAAAAAAATCACATTTTACTATTATAATAACCTAAATATTCTGTGAGAACGAAGGAACTAAATCACTGGAATCACTTTAAAGGAATAATTCACCTAAAAATGAAAATTAACCCTTGATTTACTCAACCTCAAGCTCGGTGTATATGATTTTCTGATTTCAGACAAAAATCACGGTTATATTAATAAAAATGTCCTAAGGCGTTCACAACAATTTGGCGTTCCAGCGGATGACATTGGACGTAGGGTTGAAAAGGGGTGGAAAATGTCTGGTAAACTTCCGGAAACTTTCCAAAAATCCCTGGAAGATTCCAAAAAAATCCTGGAAAGTTTCCAAAATTTCTGAAATGTTTCCAAAATTTACTAGAAATATTCCACATTTTTGCAACCCTAATTGGACGAAGGTGTAGTGTAAGCTCCCGTGAGAATATGCTAGTGTCGCAAGAACCAAGTTTTGTTTACAGCAAAGGAAAACCAGTGCCCGGTTGCATAAAGGACCTTAAGTTTTTCCCTTAAGTATGAAACTTAAGGCATGATTTCCCCTTACCTAAGGGGATGATTTAAGGGTGTTGCATATAATCCCTTAAACACTTCCCTTACTAAAGGGAAACCGTTAAGTGTTTTACAACAGCGACTCAAGGTTTGCCGTTAAAAAATCTACTGTTGCTATGGACACGTTATTTGTTAATGCAGATAGTGGTGTAAGTTTTCACAGAATAAGATAAGGAGAACAAAAAAGAAAACTAAATATAAACAAGAAGGACCAAACTGATAATTCATTCAAAACGAAAAATTTTATTGAGTTTCCAAGGCGATGCGAACATTATGAAGCGCTGAACACTCTCATGCTGTGTATGGTTCATTCATACTCGAAGCCGCTTGAATCTGCGCATTGTGAAGCATTTAAGGTGACATTTTCCATACCTTATGTTATACTTAGGGAAATGACAGGTAAGGGACTTTATGCAACACTTAAAGTGTTTTAAGGGATACTTAAGAGAAATTCTAAGGATTTTTGACGTTTCAACTAAAGAAACCCTTAAGTAAGATTTAAGGGATATTTTATACAACGTCCTTAAGTGTAAGGGAAACTTAAGGGTGATCTTAAGGGAAAATTACACTTAAGGTGCTTTACGCAACTGGGCACTGTGCCCAGTATCAAAATCCTCTGATGTTTTTCTTTACAAATCCTCGTTTTGTATTTCTAATTTGTCACCTGTTTTGTTTTGCTCTCTTGTTTGTGCTTCCACGTTCAGCATCACGTTCGCCTACGTCCTACTTCATCCGCTAGAACACCACTCTCTCGTGAACACTTATGACAGTTAGTGGAAGCTAGAGATTTTAAACGTTTATGTGGGTGCTAATATAGTTATTGCTTTACCGGTAGTTATCGTTATAATGAATGGACCTTGCATTACTTTTGAAGTCACTGTTGTATTATTATTGTATCATTTCCAGCCAAATATTAAAAACAATGTCTGAAATTCATAAAACAGTATTTTAAAAACACGTTTTCACACTGTGTAGTTTTGAATGTACCTGATGATCTTTATATTTGCAGGAACTCTGAAACAATTCCGTATTTTTGGTCAAACTGGAACATTCCTGTTCACAAGTGGTGCCTACGGTGAGCCACGATTATCAGTTTATTTGATTGGATTTGTCTGTTATTTGTGTGCCAGAGGCGGTTTTCTTGCAGCAGCGTTGAGTGTTGTCTTTGTTTTACGACATAAATCAGTTCTGAGATTTATAGTTCAAGTTTGTGTTGTTTGTTCATGTCATACTGTAGCTTGTTCCCTGATTTCTCATTCTTTGTTTGCCCCCAGACACTTTTATAAGCCCATGTTGGTGAAAGGAGTAAATAAGTTTGCAGCTCAGCTCGCCGTGTTCTTCCTGTCAGCGTTTTTCCATGAGGTTTCACTGCACTTCTATTGCTATGTTACAAATCACACTTCGTGTTAGACTGTATTTCCTGTGCCTTTAATAGTCCTGACAATGCTTTGTGTGATTTTTGACAGTATTTAGTAAGTGTTCCTCTAAAGATGTTTCGATTCTGGGCGTTTTTGGGGATGATGGCACAGGTCAGTTTTAAATATTCAACGCCGCTTGTTAAACATCAAACAAAATTCCTCATTTCACATTCTACTACTGTTTCAGATCCCGCTCGCCTATTTTGTGGGTCGGTTCTTGAGAGGAAACTACGGCAACGCCGCCGTCTGGATGTCGCTGATCATCGGCCAGCCGGTCGCCGTGCTCATGTATGTCCACGACTATTACGTGCTGCATTACGGGAGCGCGTCGGAGGGCGTTGAGGCATGACGCAACCATTCTGCAATAACCGAGATGTTGAATGTAAACAATGCATATATTTTTAGAAGGGAAATTTCGATTTTTAAGACTTCAGCCTAAATCAAATATGATCATTGGTCCGAAGGACTTGAGCAGGTGTGTTTTATCACGTGCGATCTAATGTAAACACTGCCGAGCCAAAGCAGCACGTCATTGCAATGCCTTCTCACTGATGTTTCATACTTGACATTTTCATGATCAAAGAGGCGTTTGTATTTTTCCAAATGCATTTCAGAACGGAACTCATCTGTGTCTGCAGTACAGTTTTAATGTTTTTTACTCCTTGTGCTCTTGCTTTAGTTGTGTGATTGAATGAATCTTTAGTTTTTGCACTTTATTCAAAAATGCATGATGCTTGTCAACTTTTAAAGGTTAATTTAAAGATGTGACTGCTTTTATGTTGATTTCAATGCTTGTTGTCAATTTTAGTTTCCAAGAAGAGACTTACAAATACATTGTATCAGCATTGTACATGAATATGTGAAATTGTTGAAGCCAAAATTATATTTTGTGCCATTTAAATTGCCTGCAGTGTTATTTAAAAGGGATTTAATGGGATTCAAGCACCAATCGGGCAAAAAAAGATGTAAGATATCCTAGTGCACTCAGTTTTCTCACCTTTGAAAACCGTTTTATGGTGTTTTTGACAACTAAATGGAGAACCATTTCCTCGGCCATATCCCTCTCAGTTCCTGTCAAACATATATGGCGCTAATTTAACCTTAACTATAACCAAATGGAGGAACGATATCGTTGCAATCATTTTCTAAACGTTTGCTGCTTGATTTTGCAAATTTGTGTCTCTTCCCATATTATTTTTAATGTATTATCTTAATTATGGACACAGTGGTTTGTAGTGCAAGCAGTTTTACCATTTACAGCACGTTATTCTTCTCGTTAGCGGTTAATGAGCCGGAAGTCTCGTTGTTGAAGAGTAAGGTGGATAGTTTTCATCCATATTGTGAACGGTCCTTAACTCATAAGTGCACAACGAAATACACATCACAACTATAACAAGGGCGAACGACATGGCTGAAATCACAGACTTCAGACCTTTTTTCTCGTTAAGATCATCGTCAGCCAATCAGAATTCATCCTGAGTTTAAACAGCGCGAACATTTAAAACGGTAGATGACGTTATTGTCCGTTTGTGTGGATACTAATATATCGTTATTGATGTAAACGGACCTTTATTATAAACTTTATCACTTTTTCAGAATAAATTTAAATCAATAGACTACTTAAAGATTTTTATATACCACGTAAAGGACACCAAATAAAAAGCGAGACTGTAATTTTACCAAATGTTTTACTTAAAACTTAGTATCGGACCTTTGGGTGCATCCTGTTGATCAAATATTGTAAATAATTTTTATATATTCTCATATATTGTGAACTTCTTATATAAAAAAATTTTTTTTTGCCGTCCTCCGACTGTCTGATTGAAACATTTCTGCTGCTGAGGTGCTTGGTCCCATTATTGATGTTTTTGTTTTTATTGATGATTTTAATTATTTAACTCATAATTTACCATAGTTACGATAATACTGAGATGTAAATCGACGTTATCCCATTGTAGCTGCTGCAGTCGGGTGTGACAGCAGATTTGTTTGAAGAGTTTTTGAATTAAGTTTAAAGTACCTTTCTACAAAACATTTGAGAGACTGATTTAATAACCAGCAGATTTTTCCTTCGAAAGCCAAAGTTTGTAACTAGACTCATTGTACGGTTTTGGCAGCTCACGTTCCAGTTTAATAAATCTTTAAAAACATCAGCATATCTAGTTGTGTATGAAATATGATGTGACAATATCTGGAGGAAATTGCTTTGTTTTTGTCTACAAACTGTATAAACACAGATGAAAATTAATCAGACAGACATTAGGTTTCACTTTGTGCATATAAAATATTTATTTAGCAGATGGAAACCAATCACACAGATCCAAAACAACACTTGAAAAACAACAAAAAGATAGTGCCAGTAGAAATCCATCCAGTATGAACATTTGCAGATAAAACAAAGAGAGGGAATGAAGGAATCTGGTCTGCTGTGTCACTGCTGTGGAGAAAATACACAAGATTAATACACAACAAAATAAACATATGATTTTGCAAATAAGTATGGCGTGATGAAGCTCACCTTCGCTTTGTTTTGTACTGGTAAATAGAGTTTAAATTCTGCGGGGAGCTCGTCTTCAGAGTACAGCCGGTCAGAGAAGTAAACCCTCCTTATGCGACAGTTTGCGTGAATCTGAAAGACATGACAGCCATCATGAACCCCAGAAACACCTCAATCAAATTCTGACAACTAGTTTCAGGCTATTTCTAATAACAGCATTTACATTGTAATTACCATTAACCTCAGGACAAACAAAGTCACATGCAGTGTGTTTGTTTATGTACATTTTGCTCAAATATCATAGTTAATACTGTAAAACATAAAACTGTCTGATTTCATTGAAGGATCTTTTTCTGTAATAACCTTTGAGCTTACATTTCAAATACGTATTATATACATTTACACTACCAGTCAAAAGTTTTTGAACAGTAAGATTTTTATTGTTTTTTAGAGAAGTCTCTTCTGCTCACCAAGGCTGCATTTATTTGATCCAAAGTACAGCAAAAACAGTCAACTTTTTAAATATTATTACTATTTAAAATAACCATTTCTATTTGAATATATTTTAAAATGTAATTTATTCCTTTGATTTCAAAGCTGAATTTTTAGCATCATTACTCCAGTCACATGATCCTTCAAAAATTATTCTAATATTCTGATTATTATTATCTGATTAGCTAAGTAGAATTTTTTTCAGGTTTCTTTGATGAATAGAAAGTTCAGAAGAACAGCATTTATCTGAAATAGAAATCTTTTGTAACATTATAATTGTCTTTATCCTTACTTTTAATCCATTTTAAGCATCCTTGCTAAATAAAAATGTTAATTATTGTAATTTCTTTCCCCCATCAAAAATAAATAAATACATTCTACTGACTCCAAGCTTTTGAAAGCTCTAGTTTCTAATGTTACAAAAGCTTTTTATTTCAGATAAATGCTGATCTTTGGATCTTTCGATTCATCAAAGAATCCTGAAACTGTTTTAAATATTGATGATAATAATAATAAAAAAATGTTTCTTGAACAGCAAATCAGCACACATTAGAATGATTTCTGAAGGATCATGTGACATTGAAGACTGGAGTAATGATGCTGATCTTAATCACAGGAATAAATTCCATTTTAAAATATATCCAAATAGAAAGTAGTTATTTTAAATAATACAAATATTTTAAAATATTTTGGATCAAATAAATGCAGGCCTCTTTAAAAAAACATTAACAATCTTACTGTTCAAAAACCTTTGACTGGTAGTGTATATAATCTGAAAATGGAACATAGACAATTAAGACAATTAATCAAGACAATTAAGTCAGTTAAGACTGTAATGCAAAAAATAGTAATGCAACGATGTCTTAAAGAATTTATGTATCATGGCAATATATGTTCGAATACTAGATTAATGCCAATTTTTGCATTTTATAATACTGTATTACTATATTGTTTTTTACTATCAAGTGTCATTTTAGTATAATTGAGATACTATTATTTTTAATTTTAATAATACTTTGAATTTATATTTATATTTTCCATTTTCAATTTACATTTCTTTTTAGTGAATCAAGTTAAACAATGAAAAGGAAAAACTGAACCTTGGCAACTAGCTGAAATAAAACAAGTTTAATTATTTATAC
The DNA here is from genome assembly GCF_022985175.1 of Labeo rohita. Taxonomy (NCBI): domain Eukaryota; kingdom Metazoa; phylum Chordata; class Actinopteri; order Cypriniformes; family Cyprinidae; genus Labeo; species Labeo rohita. Next base: position 32,311,211 of record NC_066887.1, read on the forward strand.
ATTTTATTTTAGTTTAGTTTAGTTTTTATTTCAAATTACAGAATTTGTTTTAGTTTAGTTAGCTATAATAACACTGACTGTCAGAATCATAAACAATAAATCAAACACTAAATCTGGCAATTGAGCACATCTAGGATTCAATGAAAAACATCACTGTTGAAAATAATCATATTTGTCCCAAAATGGGACTCTTTCTGCAAAACACAATTTCTTATCCACCTTATTTTTTTTTGGTAAAAGTGGGCCATTTGTACATTTTATGGGTCTGCTTCCAGTCTCATCCACATCCAGCTATTTCTAGTTGTACAAAACAGCTGGTTTTGCTGTTTGATATTGCAAATTAGTGTTTCTTATCATATGTTTTAATGTATTATCTAAATTCTGAACACACTGGTTTGCGGTGCAAACAGTTTTACCGTTTACTTCATATTGCTATTCTTCTGATTATTTCCCTATAGTGGCTAATCAACCAGAAGTCTCACCCATAGGCTTACTTCTGCATTGAAGAATAAGATGGTTAGTTTTCCTCTTGATTTTAGGGTAAACTGTGAGCTGTATCGCTCTCCCTCACCTGCACTCGCAGCGTCTCGATGTAATTGGTGCCGTACGCTCGCCGTGTGAAATCTGACAGGTTGAACTGGATCTGATTCCAGCCGTCGTCCAGCCGCATGGGCATCGTACAGATAAAGGGCTTGACGCGGGTCGTGCTCTGATAGTTACTCGCCCTGAACCTCCGCCGCACGTTTTTATCGTCCAGTACCTGAAACGCATCACACGCTCACACATTTCTGACATCACAAATTCAAATAATGTATTATTCAAAGAAACCGATTCCCTACCTGAACTTCGAATGTGAAATACTTCTTGAGGTTCTTGATGATCATGACGAGGAAGGGGAGTTTGATGCCGAGGGTTTTCTTGGGGTCAGCGGGACACGTGATGTAGGTGGTGCTGTGGAAATCAGACACATACGGGTCACGTCTGATCGTGATGTGTGTGTGTGTTCAGGATCAGACAGATGAACAGATGGAGACACACTCACCTCACATTAGTCCCCTCCACCTCGAGAACTAAAGACTGGATGTCATTGTCTGTGATGCGCTTTATGTGTCCATTTCTGACCTGTGACAACATGTTTGTTTAGTGAGTTAATGCATTATTCATATCTACATTAACCTCTCCATCCTTTAGGTTATTCAAACAGAATATACAATCTATACATACATATACTACATTTAATATAGTATGTCCAAAACTTATGAAAACATTACAGGATGTTTTTGGAAACTTTCAGGTTTTTAGTCATTTATCATCAAATTATATGTAATAATAATAATAATAATATGCATATCAGGGTTATTATAGTTAATTAAAACTTAAGCCATAAAAGATCATTTTTGTTATTTAAACAAAAATGTTAACTGAAATAGTATATTACAAAAACATATTTTATTTCAGCTAGTTGCCCAAGTAACATTTCTTATTTCTTATTCTTATTTAATTAAGGTTACAAAAAAGATGTACATTTTTCAGAAAATTTCTAAAACTATCCATACATTTCCAGGATTTTTTGGAAACATTTGGGAATTTTCTGGAAAATTTCCACCCTAACTAAAAAAAATATAGAGAGAATTTTTAGTAATTTTATAGAACTAGTAAAAAAATAATAGTCATATGAATATTAGAGTTATTATAGCAACTTAAAACTAAAACTATAAAAAAATTGTTACTTATAACAAAATAAATATTAACTAAAAATAAAATATAAATATTCTATTTCAGCTAGTTTCAAAGAAAACATTTCTCATTTTCATTTAGTTTAACTTTCAGTATTAAAATAATTAAAACTAAAAATAATAATGAATCAATTAAAACTTAAATTTAATTAATAAAAAATATATAGACATAAAAAAGTATATGAATGTGTATCTTAGAGTTATTATAATTAACTAAAACTGAATCCATAAAAATAAATACATGAATAATTCATTATAAATAATTTCTTGAAATAAAATATTGTAATAAATTTAAAAAAAAAACTTGAAATAAAACGTATTATTTAAACATAAAATATTACAAAAACATGGTTTATTTCAGCTAATTTCATAGAAAACATTTCTTATTTTCATTTAGTTTAAAAAAGTATTATTAACAAAAAAGAAATATTTTAATCAAAACTGGAATTTAATTAATCACAACTATATAGACATACTAAAAATTATATGAATATGTATTTCAGAGTTATTATAGTTAACTAAAACTGAATCCAAAAAATTTTAATTTATTAAAAATAAATATTTGAACTAAAATATTGCAATAAATAAAATAATAAAATATTTAAAAATGTAAAAATATTTTATTTCAGCTTGTTGCCAAGGAAACATTTCTCATTTTCATGTAATTTAAGTTGATGTACAAATAACAAACTAAATTAAGACAAAATATATCAATTTTGATATAGAAAATACATAGATATACACATATATAGACTAGACATAATGCGAATAAAAATGACAAAAACACACCAAAATTACGAAAACTTAAACTAAATTTGTGACGGAAACACAATATACATATAAACACTATTCATATACTGTGATACTGTTTATGTACTTGAAAGAATGATGACATGGTAATGCTCAAAACCCATGCTGTTACCATGGTAATACCATAGTACTTGTGGATAATGTTATCGAGGCCATAATTGTCACATCTAATGCAGATTAAATGTAAAATAAAACATTCCCAATAACCTGAATGTGTGATTTCTGTAAGTTAGCTGAGCATTAGCAGCATCTGAGCTCCATCTGTCAATCTAGCATCATTTCCGCCGTCTGCTCACCTTTTTGTCCCATATCTGCAGGGGTTTGCTGCCGATGCTGTAGAGGATGGACAGAAAGCCGCTTTGAAACGTATTTTTGAACATAATCCTGCAGTTTTACTTGAAATGAAAGCACACCATAAACAGTTCTTCTGCTCTGAATGCGTCCGACTGGATCTCTGGACTCCAAATCTCGGGTTCCGCCTTACAAACAACAAACAAACGTACGCATCAAATGATCGTCGTATATAAAACTAAAGTGTTTAATAACCAATTTAATATCGCGTCTGATCAGATTAATCCTCAACAGCGACACCGACGAGCCTTTTCGCAGTTTATTTTGGAGTTGCTAGGAGACGTGACGTGATCCGGTTGTCACGTCGGACCCTTTAATGTTGACACGGCTGTTGTTATAGTAACGGAGTGTCCCACTAGTGCGACAAGAGCTTTAGATTAAAACAATGATCTGATATGCACTGAAGAAAACCGTTGTTTACTAATGAAATGATTAATGAAATAGTAAATTGATAGATAATGTCTCGTTGCTAGACATGGCTGCATACATATAATTTTAATAGAATACAATTAAAAATGACGGTACATAATAACTGTACATAATATTGGATACTTGTATACCGCTATATATTTTTAATGTTAAAAAATGTAAATTATATTTAAAAATCACACACACACACACACACACACATATATAATTTTTTTTTTATATAATTGTAATATATGTATGTATACATACATATATACACACACACATATAGATATATATATATATATATATATATATATATATATATATATATATATGTAATTTTAAATATTATTGTAATATACATATAGAAATGTCATTTTTAAATATTATTCTAATATATATGTAATACCACTCAAACTTCGATCTTACATTAAAAAATATAATAAATAAAATTTTAATTATATTTAAAAAAATTTAATTATATTTAAAAATTAAATTTATTTGAATACATGTATATTATAATACATGTAATTTTATATTTTTTAAATAAAATTTTGTGTAATAACTGTACATAATATTGGATACTTGCATACTGCTATATATTTGAACATTTTTTTTAAGTGAAAAATAAAAAAAGTAAATTATATTTAAAAATACATTTGAATATATATATGTGTGTGTGTGATAAATTAAAAGAAATATAATTTTAAATATAACTAATATATATATATATATATTAATATATGTACAGCAATAACTGTAGATAATATTTTCATTTCATTTTATTTTCGAATATTTACTTATTGTTGGTAAAATGAAAAAAAAATTAATTAAACATTAAATTAAATTTTATATATTATTCAAATTTTAACAACAATAAACATATATATATATATATATATATATATATATATATATACACATATACACACTGTTTATTGTTGTTAAAATATAAATAATATATAAAATTTAATTTAATGTTTAATGTAATGTTTAATTTAATTAAATATTTGGCATATATATATATATATATATATATATATATATATATATGCCAAATATTTATTAATTTATATTTTTAAATGCCATTACACTTAAATTTAAACATTTTATTATATTAAAATAAATTATTCTTTAAAATATTTTGACAGTATACATTGATGCAAAGATTCTAAATAAAAAAATATAAAAATTAATTTACTCAAAATTCACTTACTACTGAATCTGTGCATTGATTGTCATCTACGACTTAATTAACTAATTTAATTGAATGTAATTTTTCTTAATTACACATCTTACTGTTTTAAATTCAATTAAATTTTATTTAAAATGTAATTTAATCAAATTTAATTAAATAAGCAACTCAACAAGGTCATGTGACAGTTTAACACTGTTGTCTGAAACATTCACTGCTGAATGCATTGTACTAAAAATAGTATGCAATATACAGTCAGAATTCTAGTATTCCATTCCAAACATACATTTTGTTAACAACTGCTGTGTGATACATTGATCAATCTTTTGAATCTGTTACTGATTCATATAATAGTAACATGTCAATGTTACTGATTTGATCACCTGAAATCTGCATAACTGTAATCACACACTCGCGAGACACAGAGAAGCGTTTGTTCCACCAAACCCAAATGAGTTGGTGAGAGCGATTCTGCGTCCGCTGGTTCTCCAGGTCTGTGCTGTGCAAGGCACATAGTTCAGGTCAAACTCTGGCTCGGTGCGGTCCAAGTTGAGTGTGGGCGGCAGGATGGCGTGGTGACAGGCGAGGGCGGTGAAGGCGGCCTCCAGTGCGCCAGCGGCTCCCAGCAGATGCCCGGTCGCACCTTTAGTGGAGGACACGGCCAGTGAGTACGCATGCTGCTCAAACAGTCTCTTAATGGCGGCGTTCTCTGCGGCATCCCCTAGTGGTGTGGAGGTGGCGTGAGCATTCACATAAGTCACCTCTGAAGGAGATACTCCAGCGTCACGGAGAGCAGCAGACATGCACCTGAAACACAGCATGAGAAGCTCCATAATTCAGGATCATTTTTAGATTTCTGCAACAATATCTAAGCATAAAAAACATTATTATATTTAAAAATATATATATTTTTTATTTTTGATCAATCAAAATACACAGTACAGGTTCCACAGTAGGCTGTGAACCTCTTTCAATTGAGTTTTACATTTGTACTATATTTGCTTTTTTTTTTTTCTGTTTAATATTATTTTAGGTTCTATAATGCCTGTTACCAAATAATGTTCTGTCATGTTAAATAATGTAATGTACTGTTTCTGTTATGTTGCAATAAAAAGTCTAGATTACAAAATAAATGTTTGTATAGATGCACAGTATGTTTCTTTTTCAAAAAATATCAAAAGAACCATTTTGAACATATTTTCTGTATTTTGTTCTATTATTTGATATTAGATAAGATTTTTATGTTATGTGTATTTTCTGTTGTTGCTTTAATTTTAGCTAAATATTTTAGGTTATATTAATATTAAATATTTTTATATATATTTTATTTCAGTTACCATTTATTTTATTTCAAATAATAAAAGAGTTTTTTTTATTGTTTTAGTTTTAGTTTAGTAAGGTTGTGATTTTGTTGTTTTAGGCATTTTATTTTATTTGTCTGTATCTGTCTACATAGTCTATGTATTGTATTTATTATTTTTTATTTATAATTTTTAGTTTATTTATTCAGGTTATTTCAGCACTTCAACTTAAGCTAATGAAATGAAATATGTTAAAGTTTTTTATTTTTTATTTTAGTTACCAATTATTTTATTTCAAGTAACGAAAATGTAATGTTTAGTAATTCTGGTGTTTTTGACATTTTATTAGTTTTTTGTCTATACAGTCTATAATGTGTTTATTTTTTTCATTTATTAGTTTTAGTTTATTTAGCTTTACTTATTTTATTATTTCAACTCAATGTAAAATAAAATAAAATATGTTAAAGTTTTTTTTATATATATATTTTATTTTATTTCAAGTAATGAAAATGTATTTTTATGGTTTTAGTTTTAGTAAATAACCCTGTCTGTCCTCAAATAAGTTTACAATTTTATTTATTTATTTTGTCTATATTTGCCTACATAGTCTATATATTGTATTTATTATTTTTTTTATTTATTATTTTTAGTTTATTTATTTAGGTTACTTTAGCACTTCAACTTAACGAATAAAATAAAATGTTAACGTTTATATATATATATATATTTTTTTTTTTTTTTTTACTTTATTTCAATGTTTAGTCATTTTGGTGGGTTTTTTTCTGTATCTGTCTATAAAGTCTATATAATGTATTTATTATTTTTCATTTATTTATATATTTATTTAGGTTATTTATTTAGCTTGTTTTATATAAGCTTTTTTAAAACTTTTTATTTCATTTCAGTTACCATTTATTTTATTTTATGCAACAAAATATTATTTTTATGAATTTAGTTTTAGTTCACAACCCTGCCTCTTCTCAAATAGGGTTGTATATGATTTCTGTTGTCACGTTGCAGTCAAAACAGTGTAGTGTTTATTTGCATGTCTGTTGTTTCTGACATCTGAAACTGTATTATTTGCCTCTATGATGAATTGCATGTTGTTCTAAATCATTGTTAGCGTCAGCTAAATGAATAAAAGCAAAGGCAAATGTTGTATGCAATCATTTGTGTAGTATTACCGAAAGGCTCCGTCTCCATCTGCGGTTGGTGCCGTGATGTGACTAGCGTCTCCAGAGAGCCCATATCCCATCACCTCAGCGTACACCCGCGCACCTCTCTGCTCTGCATGTCCGTATTCCTCTAACACAAGCACGGCCGCCCCTTCTCCCATCACAAACCCCTCTCTATCTGGATGAAACGGCCGTGAGGCGAGTCTGGGCTCCTGGTTCCAGTTGGTGCTGAGGGCCCGAGCGCGAGCGAACCCGGCGATGGACAGCGGACTGACGCAGGCCTCCGTCCCGCCGGCGAGCATCACATCGGCATCGCCGTGAGCGATGAAACGGGTGGCGTCGCCGATAGCGTGAGCTCCCGTGGTGCATGCGGTGGACACAGCATGATTGGGACCCTTCAGTTTGTGTTTGATGCTTATGTGTCCTGCAGCCATGTTCACCAGGATGCGAGGGACAAAAAACGGGCTGACTTTGCTGTAGCCGCGTGTTTGAAAGGCCAAGGCTGTTCGAGCGATTTCCTCCAGAGACACCATACCCATCCCGACCGCCACACCAGCGCTGAGCTGCTCTTCAGGGCTTCTGGGATACCATCCGCAGTCCTCAAGAGCCAATTGGGCAGCACCGATTGCCATAACCGTGGCTGGAGACATGCTGTTGATCTCTCCTTTAGATGCAAATGCCTCTTCGTTAAATTCTCCTTGTTTATCTCCTCTCTGCACACGGGCCGCCACCTTACACGGGACTGTTTTATACTCCTCCGGGTCCAGAGCTACCAAACCGCTTTCTCCAGCTATCAGACGCTGCCAAGGCAGAGCACTTCCTGTCCCGAGGGGAGAAACGAGTCCGATGCCGGTGATCACCACCCTTCTGTGACTCTGAGCTGCTTTAGTGTAGCGTCTCAACCACATCCGGCTCTTCGCGGTGGAGAGAGAACCACCATAAAGTCTCAGGAACATCTTCTGACAGCATCTTAGAGACATCTTGACCAAGCTGTGCTGGGAAGACTGAGACCACATCAGATCTTCACTAAAAAATAATAAAAAGAAATAGTTCATTGTTATTGTCATTAAAAAAAGTTTCTTTTATGTATTTTTTCTAATTTAGTAACAACTGTTTCATAATAACATTTGAGTCAATAGAGAAAAAACACATTTTTATTAATTATGACATAACAATACAGCCAATCTGACGTTATTATAATATTTATCATATATTTATTAGCTTACATATAATAATTCCATCTAAAACGATCTCTTAATGTTGTGTTGCAACATTAAGCATTAGATTTTTCATGCATTAACATTACAGACACATTTTAAAGCACATCGACGTATATATAACTGTAAAAATGTGCTAAAATTGTGCATATATTTAAATAGGTTTACATGTAACAGGTATGACAATACGATAGCATGTCATCTTGGCTCAGCTGTCACTGTTTCAAACGTCAACTACCTACATAACTTTAATTAAAATCACAAAATTAAGTAACGTTATACATTGAAAGAATAACCTTGAAAGATAATATCACGCTATTAAACTGCATTTACTTAGAATTACGTGCTGAATATGCTCATGCGCAAATTGTCATTTATCCACTTTATTAACTTAAATAAATGTCACACAGAACTATAATTAAAAAGCAATTAAACTCAAATACGTACTTCTATTCACGTGGATTCAGCAGCGGCTAAAGTAAACAGACCAGTGGCTGACTTCCGGTTCATGGTGCTTTCTATAATACAAGTCTCCAGACTTGGTGTTAAAAGTCCTCATTTGAAATACATTTATCTTCAACTTTAGTAATAACTACTACTGGTATGATTAATAATAATAGTAATAATAATGCATTCTATAGGAATATCTATATTATAAAATTATACAATTATAAAAATTATTCCGGAATGGAAATCATTTTGGAAACTCAGTACGCTGAGGACATCTACTGACTAAAGCCGTGTACATGCAATGAGAACAGCAACAATGTACAACTGAATTTATTATTAGTAAGTACCTTTTTTTTTTTTTTTTGTAGCACTTGTGCGCCAACATTTTGTAAGAACACTTTTACAGAGACAAGAATGTTAGCAACTCAAATTATAAAACTGGTTGAGATTTACAGAGATTGATGTAACATTCACTTCAATGGTATGAGGTGACTGGACCGTTTCAACTGAATTGCAGTGATCAGAATATTTAAAATATAGTTAATTAAGATACAAACTCGATCATGATACACGATGTTTCCATCTAACATGTATTTTGAGGTGCAGTTTTCATATTAATGTAGTTTTTCACTAGTTAGCTCACCTGAATATGTTCATAGATTTGTATTGGATGATTTCGATGTGGAAAGCAGTTATCTAAAGGTAAAGTGGAGAATTTGTTTGTAAACATCATACTTTCTACACTTATTTCAGGTAATCTCATTAAACCAGCCAGCTAAGCTAGAAGTAGTACTGAGAGTATCGAGAACAGACGAACCGATTCAATTGAGAGAATCATTGATTCAAACATAATCTCGTGACTTCGATCATTCAGTTCAAGCTATTCACTAGCAAAAATCAGTTCATAAGAGCCATTAATTTTCGAATTTCGAAATCCCTTGTAATGATTTTAAAAAGCGTGTAGTGATAGGTGAAACGGCGCTTTCGAAACTCCGAATCCGTTAAACCATTGCATCACAAAAATGATTCACTGATTCGAAGCGCTTCGAGCGGATCGCGTATCGCGAATCATTTGATTTATATGGGGACTTCGGAGCAGGTTCGCGAATCATTTGATTTAGATCGGAACTTCGGAGCCTATTCGCGAATCATTTGATTCAGATTTGAAGTTCGGAGCGGGTTCGCGAATCATTTGATTCGGATCGGAACTTCGGAGAGGGCTCGCGAATCATATGATTCAGATCGGGACTTCTGAGCAGGTTCGCGAATCATTTGATTCTGACCGGAACTTCGGAGCGGGTTCGCGAATCATTTGATTCAAATCGGCACTTCGGATCGGGCTCGCGAATCATTTGATTCAGATCGGAACTTCGGAGAGAATTCCCGAATCATTTAATTCAGATCGGAACTTTGGAGCGAGCTCGCGAATCATCTGATTCAGATCAGAACTTCGGAGGGGGTTCGCGAATCATTTTATTCAGATCGGAACTTTTGGAGCGAGCTCGCGAATCATTTGATTCAGATCGGAACGTCGGACCGGGTTCGCGAATCACTTGATTCAAATCGGCCCTTCAGGGAGGGGTTCGCGAATCATTTGATTCAGATCGGAACTTCGAGAGGGTTCCCGAATCATTTCATTCAGATCGGAACTTTGGAGCCAGCTCGCGAATCATTTGATTCGTATCGGAACTTCGGAGCGGGTTCGCGAATCATTTGATTCAAATCGACACTTCGGGGAGGGGTTCGCGAATCATTTAATTCAGATCGGAACTTCGGATCGGGCTCGCGAATCATTTGATTCAGATCGGAACGTCGGAGTAGATTCGCAAATCATTTGATTCAAATCGGCCCTTCAGGGAGGGGTTCGCGAATCATTGGATTCAGATCGGAACTTCGAGAGGGTTCCCGAATCATTTCATTCAGATCGGAACTTTGGAGCCAGCTCGCGAATCATTTGATTTAGATCGGAACTTCGGAGCGGCCCACTGGTTCGTCCAAACGACATCATTCTTTGTCGGAATATAGACATGATCTGAACTCTCATGTTTGATCGGGCGAATCATTTGAATCATTTAATTCAGATCGGAACTTCGGATTGGGCTCGCGAATCATTTGATTCAAATTGGCCCTTCAGGGAGGGGTTCGCGAATCATTTGTTTCAGATCGGAATTTCGGACCGGGTCGGTGAATAGCAGGAAACACTAATTAATTAATCTATATTTTTTTCTACACTCTAAAACCGTTAGGTTGTTTACTGTATCCAATGTATAGGATTGCTTGTTAGGTTATTTTTAACCTCTACTGGGTTATTTCTGCAACCACTGGGTTAAAATTTTAAATTTCAACGGTCGACTAGGGTGAATAGGTATTTCAAAAATACTATATATAAATATATATATAGGTTTGTTTGTGGGTGGAGTTTCACACTTGTAACACAACAAATTCACAATGTTATTTGGATTGTAATGATATTTTACACTATTGATGTTAAAATTAGCTTCGAAAGATATTCTTTACTATTCAGGATAAATATTTAAGTATATAATAGAGTATCTGTACTTCACTATCCCAATCTTATTTTGTCAAATCTACCGTGCTACACCAAACAATCGTGATGTGATCAAACGAAAACGCCTTCCAAACGGATGGACCTGAATTTAGTATGAATAGATAGAGATGAACTCATTCTGTTTTAGCTTTAAAAAAGTTGACGTTGATTCTGAGGTAAATGACAACAACAGCGGTAAAATGAGGACTGAAAGTACAACTGAATCGCTGTTTTCAGCAGCCCGTGCTCTTACTATTCTGTCTCTTTTCTGTGGGCTTGTTTCAATGGTCTTTTTTGTAGAATCCAGGGTAACAGGAGGAACTGAAGGCGGAGTTTGCAAACTTTAACCCGCCGCGGACAGACGGAGGAATGCTCGGTTTATACCTCCTACTAAGAGGGAGGGACCGTTAGATCCGCACCTGCAACAGATCCGTCTGGGTTTCGTCTTTTTCAATCAACGTGCTTTTGTTATGGTGGTGACAGAGCCGTATGGTTTGATTCCTGTAAGGTTATTTTGTGGTCTTGTATGATGTCAGAAAGCTCTTGTGTCTCCGGGACCCCTCAGCGACTGCTGACTCTGGCTCTTAAGGGAGAATGGGTGGCATTGGAACAGAAGCTCAAGACGCTGGAGAAGGGAGATCCGGAGATCTTCCAGTTCGACGAGGTGAGATGCGCTGCAGGTGCTTTTTATTGCATGTTTAAAAACAATCTTCAGTTCTGTGGAAAATATTATTTTTGAATGAATCATCATTTACTATGACTGTGTTATAGATTAGAGTACGGTGTTGTGAGTATATATTAAACTTGAAGAAAAAAACTGAATTAAAATGACTAAATTGAACATAGATTAATTCAAATGTAGTAAATAATCTATTTGTAATTTTATATTATTTTAAAAACGTTTATTGTGTGTGTATAAAGCATTATATTAGTTATTTATTGTATTCTGTGTAGTATATATGCACATATGAGCTCAATAAACGTTTATTAATTATATACAAGTAATACTATATATTTAGTTATCTATCTATCTATCTATAATTAGTATCAAACTAGACCAATTAAAGTATATTAAAGCAATACATTTGTGTGTGTGTGTATGTAATATATTATAAACACACACACATTTATATATACATTTATATAATTCTTTTGTATTTCAGTGTATATTGTTTGTTTAATTCAAAGTCACATGTGTGGTCAATTAACAAATGGTTATTGTGCGTATGTGTGTTTCCATATTTAATGTTCTGGTATTTTCTGTTTAATAATAGTCAGTATATTTCCCATAATGGGTGTGTATTATAAAACTGCTGTATGTATATATATATATATATATATATATATATATATATATATTTCATTTATTGTTATATTATTTATAAAAATTTTTTTTTTATATATTTAATTATTTATGTTCTTAAAATCAGGAAAGTTCTCTGCTTATGCAATGTTAAAAAAATAATCATTTTAATCCACTTCAGCATATTGTTTGCATCTGAAAGTGATCTGTTCAACATCTATATTAATTTCCCTCTTGTGTAATCCAAACACTTTGGCTCTCAATACATGTGCAGTACTGAATCATTTCTTAGTGAAATATTGACTATGTTCCCTTGTTCTCCCGCAGGAGTCTGGCCTGAACCTCCTGATGGTCGCGGTTCGAGAGAGCCGTCTGTCTGTCGTTGACAGGTTGCTGGAACTGGGGGTCAATCCAAGTGACAAAACAAAGGTAGGAGTTTCCCAGCGGCTGGAATCACATCTTGTCTTAAATAACTCCCACTCCGCTCAGACAAAACAAACACACGTCACTCAATGCAGATGTTGTTCATTAGTAGCAGGCAATTAAGCTTTTAATGGAAACGGTTCAGTGGTTTAGAAACTTATTAAACAACACTAAATGTTCTGAAGCGAAGCTGCTAGGGTGTTTCCTATGTGAAGAGTTCAACCAAAAAAGAAAACTAAATGAGAATGGCCTCACCGCCATGCCGTCCAAGAAATGGAACAGTTTATTTCTTCATCAGATTTGGAGAAATTCAGCATTACATCATTTGCTCACCAATGGATCCTTTGCAGTGAATGGGTGCCGTCAGAATGAGAGTCCAAACAGCTGATAAAAACATCACAATAGTCCACAAGTAATCCACACCACTCCAGTCCATTATTTTGCGAAGCCACAGAAATTTTACTGTTCAAAAACTTTTGACTGGCAGTGTATGCTAAACATCTTAAAAGAATAGTTCAATCAAAAATGGCTGAAAATGTACTCCATCCAAGATGTAGATGAGTTTGTTTCTTCATCAGTTTTTGAGAAATGTAGCATTACATCACTTGCTCACCAGTGGATCCACTGCAGTGAATGGGTGCCGTCAAAATAAGTGATAAAACTGAGCTGATAAAAATATCACAATGATCCACAAGTAATCCACAACACTCCAGTCAATCAATTTAAGCACCGATTACTAGCCAAAACAATTCTAGACAAATATGTGGGTGGATTTTTATGAGAGAAGACAATAGTAGATGGACTTTTTCACTGGAGGAAGCATTGTTAAGGATTATGGACTCATCCTTTGGCCAGTTTAATGATGGATTTGTTTTTCCGTTTTTGTCTTCACAAGATGTTAATTGATGGACTGGAGTGGTGTGGATTACTTGTAGATTATTGCGATGTTTATATCAGCTGTTTGGACTCTTATTTTGCCGGCACCCATTCGCATCCATTGGTGAGCGAGTGATGCAATGCTACATTTCTCCAGATCTGTTGAAGAAACAAACTCATCTACATCTTGGATGTCCTCAGAGTGAATACATTTTTTTAGCGGTGAACTATTCCTCATTTTAGGTGTTTGCTCAAATCACATTTTATTGTCTTATTAATTTTAATATGCAGTTATGAAATCTAAATTGTTTTTGCTGTACTACAGTATGTAGATGTCAATATCTGAGTTTTACAGTTCAGTGGACGCCTCTGTGGGTGTTTAAAAGTGCAGCTCGGATCAACTATGAGCGGTCGGTTGAATCTGAAAGGAAAAATAAAGAGGTGACGAAACGTGTAATACCACATTTGTGTGAGTCAGTGAGTGAGTGAGTGGGCGAGAGTTTTACAGCAAATCTGCCCGCCTGTTTAACATGTGCTACTCTTCCAAAAACATCAGCTTTTCTCATATATGCGTTTATAAAGAGAAATTAATACTTTCATTCAGAAAGAACACATTAAATTGACCAAAAAAAATTCTATTTCAAATAAAAGCTGTTCTTCTTTGGAAATGTACCATAGTTTCCACAAAAGTATGAAGCAGCACTACTGTTTTCAACATTGATGACAGAAAATATTTCTTGAGCAGCAAAAGCATGTTAGAATGATTTCTGAGGGATCATGTGACACTGAAGACTGGAGTAATGATGCTGAAAATTTAGCATTTCATCACAGATATAAATTGAATTTTACAAAATATTCACATAGAAAACAGCTATGTTAAACTGTAATAATATTTCACAATATTACTGTTTTGACCATATTTTTGATCAAATAAATGCAGCCTTGGTGAGCAGAAGAGCAAACTTTCCAGCCGCATTCCTTTGAATGATTTACTTTATTCGCTTTATTAGCACATGTTGTCTTATTGCAAGCATATCGTTAGTTAAAAAACAAATGTAAATTGCAGCTTGTGCGAGTTTGATGAGAAATGTTTAAGGTCAGCTGATCTCAGGCATTAGTCTCGGCAAATCTGTGCACAGTTTGAGACCTTTGATTTTTTTCTGAAACTCTTGAAGAGCCACAATTACTGTGGTCTTTTTATATGGAGAAAGTTTGAGCAAAGTCTCCATTTGTTCTCAAATTGAATTTCATTGCTGTCTAGTAGAAACAATTGGTATCGTTTGAATTAATCTTGTTTCCTATTAGAGATAAGAATGTTTTAGCTCGGAAGAAAATGTAATTGAAGAAATGTCTGTCTTAGTGATGATAAATGTGTGCTGGATCAGTGAAATAATACTGTAGCGTAAGTGTCACAGTGAGAACTTTTTCTCATGGTTGGACTGTGGTTAGTTTAATTCTTGTTGGGTGTTTTCACTTGTTGGTCCTCATCTGTGGTGATTTTACAAGCTCTTTTATTTCTGCATTTCCAAAGGCATCATGCAGTCAGGAAAATTTAGTGTGGGATTTTCTTAAATAATATTCTCCTAGAAGTTGCTAGTAAATTTTACAAGTAATTACAAAGAAATGGCAAGTAACGTAATTACATGTGAATTTTTGAATTATGACTAAAAAAGAATTCTTTGAAAACAAACTCTTTGATTTATTTACAAATTTTGAATGTTTGCGACAAAATTAAAAGATTATTTCATTGTAAAATTACGTGTGTTATGCATTTTATGCGTGTGTTATGCATTTTATATAAAGAGATGATTGCTAGCTGAAATGAAATCCTTTTTTTTCTCAGATATTTTTTTAATATTATTGTATTATTGTATTGTTGTAATTTTTTCTGGGTTCCATTAAAATTGTGTTGTCTGTTTTAATTCTCCTTGATTCATGATTTAATATACATTTATTCTATAAAACGGTGTTGTAATCAAATGAGGTCATACAACATTAATAATTTAATCTTTTAAAATGTAATCAAATGATAATTTAACAAGGTTTGGCAAAGTGCTGCACAACAGAGGATTTACATTTTCACTCAGAAACCGCACAATTATGATATACACAAACTATTTTATTTTATTTTATTTTATTTCTGTGCTTTTCTGTTGTAATTTTTCTGGATTCCATTCAGTTTTTAATTAACCCAAAACATTAAATTAATAAAACTTGAAAATTTGTTTTTACATTATTAGGTTCTAATGAAATATTTGATTTGAAATATTTTGATATTTGATTTGAATTTTGTGTTGTCCATTTTAATTTTCCTTGACTCATGATTTAATATAAATTTATTTTATAAAACGGTGTTGAAAACAAATGAGGTCATACAACATTAATAATTTAAATAATCTGTTAAAATGTAATCAAATGATAATTAACAATTCTTTTAATTTTTGGCAAAGCACTGCAAACTGCTGTTAAATGAAAACATGGAAATTTCTTTAAAAGAAGTAATAATAATTTTATTATTATTATTATTATTATTATTATCAGTCATGCACTGAAGAAAATTAATAGGATTTACTTTGAAGGATTTACAGTAGATTTCACAAATAATTTCAAAGAAATGGCAAGTAACAGTGAATTAAACATGAGAAGTACTGTAGAAAGACTAAAAAAGTATTTTCTTGTTAAACATTTGAAGTAATCTTTGATTTATTTACAACTTCTATAGCGTGGGCCAATAAGAAGTCGTTTTTTACATCTTTTTTCTGTGTACAGTTGCTAGTATGTCGTGGAAGGCTAGTCAGTGAGTCATGCTGCTGAAATGTTGTTTTCACTCAGCATGTTTATTGGATTTGTTTTTTGGAGCTTGGCTGAGCTGCCTTTTAATTTTATGTCGTTTTGTTTCATAGCTCATTGGTAACTTTGGCCGTCCATCACATTTGTTTCAGGGGATGAGTGGAAGTGAGTAATGACAAGTTGTTTGTCTCTGCTCAAGGCTCTCCAAAACCCTCGAGGTCTGGATTGAGCCCAGCTTCTGTTTCCCATCGTATGTATTAAATTTCCTTATAGATTTCTGCTGATGTGAACACTGCTTTTAGGCGTTGTGTGGTGAACGAAGCTTGAATCAATCACTTTTGGGCTGAAGTATCTTTCAGTCGCCTGCCAATTATCTATCAAAACCGGTTGGTTAGAAATGTGCAGGAGTTTAGTAGTGGAAACCTCACTGGGACTAGAAGTAATTCACTAAAAAATTCCTCTGCGTAATATCTTCCATCCATCTTTGGACGTGTCTGGAATACTCTTTACTGTGTGTTCATGAGGTTTAGGGGTTTGGAGAAGCGCGTAGCGCCTTTCAGGTGTCAAGAGCTGGGATCCGGTGTCTTTGGCACGCTGTGGTTTAAACCAAAGAAGATTAGGGAACAAAGAAGATTCTTTACTGTCTGCATTTGGACGTCAAGGAAAGTCTGAGGTACATTATTAAAGCAATATTCTCCAAATTACGTCTTTATGCATGTTCCATTTGACATAACTGTCTGTTTTCTCATCCTGGATTTTGTATGGCTGGCGTGGACTAGTGAAACTAGTTGCTTAGATACAAAGGTCAGTCACAGGCTGTGTTCTAAAACCTAGTCAGCTGCCTTGCTGTCACCTTTTTTCTTGCTGTAAAAGCGTGCGTGGCCATTTGTTCATTTTCTGGCTCTGGCTTCCAGTCTCATTCGTGTCCAGCTATTTTTGGCTGCACAAAACAGCTGGTTCTGCTGCTTGATAATGGAAATTGGTGTGTCTTACCATTTTATTTGAATGTATCATGAACACATTGGTTTGTTGTGCAAACGGTTTAAATGTTTACTGTACGTTGTTATTCTTCTTGTTATTCCCTATAATGAATCGGAAGCCTCGCCCATAGGCTTACGCGTTGAAAAATAAGGTGGATAAGTCGTCATTACTAAATTGGAAGTTCATAATTGATTTGAAACAATCTTCTTACTGCAGGCAAAGTCTCTTTAAGGCAAGTCATTTTGCTCTGTGGCCATCTTTGAAACACCTCTCGGGCAGGCAAGTGCATCTCCTATCTCTTTGAATGGGGAAACATCAAATTCTCCAAAACTGTTTACCAAGCCTATGATTAAATTTCATATTTGAAATCACCAATGAAATCTGACAAGAACTGTCCCATAAATAGTGTTCCTTATGCTTCAATAGCGTTAAAGGACAGCTCCACTTCCAGAACAACAGTTTACAAATAATTTACTCACCCCCTTGTCATCCAAGATGTTCATGTCTTTCTGTCCTCAGTCGTACAGAAATTTTTTGAAAGTTTTTGAGGAAAACATTTCAGGATTTTTCTCCGTATAATGGACTTCATTGGTGCCCAGAATTTGAACTTCCAAAAAGCAGTTTAAATGCAGCTTCAGAGGACTCTAAACGATCCCAGCCAAGGAAGAAGTATCTTATCTAGCAAAATGATCTGTCATTTTTTCGAAAACTAAAAATTTGTTTACTTTTTAAGCACAAAAGCTCATGTAGCACAGGCTCTGGGATGCGCGTCCACGGGTCGTTCTTGAACGATTCGTCCATTTTGAACGAATCTTTCATGTGACTCTGGAAAAACGAGTAGTCTCAGGGAGTGATTTGTTCATCCTATTAGGTTTTGTACTTGAATTAGTTCACCTGTTTTGAGTTTGTGGGTTTTTCGGGTCGTTCGTTCATCTTATGGGGCTGTCACGTGATGCTGATTTTGCTAAAAAAAAAGATTTGTTCATTTTGCTGAACGAGACTCAAAGGTCCAAGTCAGTAAAATGATCTGAACTTCCCATCACTACTGCGAATCACGTCTTCGAATCACCACAAGTTCTTCGCCTGTGTACTCTGGCTCAAAAAGGTAGAGTATGTCGAAAAACCAACTTATTTTCTCCTACAACTTCAGAATCATCTGACATCGTTGTACCTTTTTGTTTGTAAACAGTGTTTGACTTACTTGCACATTCTTAGTCTTTGCGCGTTTTCTTTGTAAACACTGAGTCTGTGGTTCCGCCTATGTTCCGTGTGACCTTTCGACGTGATTCAGTAGTACTTGACGTGCATCCCAGAGCCTGTGCTACACAAGCTTTTGTGCTTAAAAAGTATACAAGTTTTTAGTGAGTGAGAGAGGGATCAGGAAAGGTCCACAAGGCAGGATTTGAACTCGGGACACCTGAGGCACAACTGCACCATATGTCCACAAGGCTACTGGCGCCGACTGAATTATTTAATTTAATTGCGAGTTCAGTGAACCGTTTTTGAGATTTCAGGATATACTGGTTAGGTATGTTTTGAAGCATGGTAGCTGGTTTGAGCTGGTTTAAGCTCGTCCTTAGTTGGTCCTTAGCTGGTCATGAGCTGGATTAAGCATCTTAAACCAGCTAAGGACCATCTTAAACCTAACAAAATATTATGCTTAAACCTAACTGTTTCAAAACATACCTAACAGCATATGCTGTGTCAACAGGGAAAAACAGCTGATTTAGCAAAAAAGGTATAAAAAAATATTTATATATATTTTTTAAATCATGAGCTGGTTTAAGCTGGCCCTGAGCTAGTTATGATCTGGTCTTGAGAAGGAGCTAGTTGCTTAGGACCAGCTAAGGACCAAATAAGGACCAGTTTAAACTGGCTAAAACCAGCTACCATGCTCCAAAACATACCTAACCATCAAATGCTGCTTTTTTCAATAGGGTTCAAACGCTGTTTTTTGTTGTTGTTGTTTTTGTTAAATCAGGTTTTTAGCTTTTTCTCTAAATCAGCTGGTTTTCGTTGTTATTTAGCTGGTTTCTTTTATAAAACAAATCAGCTGGTTTTAGCTGGTTTTGTGTCTGTTTTTGATAAATCACCTGGTTTTAGCTGGTTTTTAGCTTTTTCTTTAAATCAACTTTAAAATCTGCTGTTTGTTTTCTTTTTTCTTTTTTTTTCTTTTCTTTTCTTTCTTTTTTTGCTAAATCAGCTGGTTTTAGCTGGGGTTTTGGCTGTTTTTTTGCTAAATCAGCAGGTTTTCATTTTTCTTTTCTTTTCTTTTTCTTTTCTTTTCTTTATGCCAATTCAGCTGGTTTTTAACTGTCTGCTTGTTTTTTTTTTGTTAAATGAATTTGTTTTAGCTGTTTTATGGCTGGGTTTTTTGATGAATCAGCTGGTTTTAATTGTAACATGCAAGCAACAAAATCATGTTAGCAACTTGCTAAATCATGCAAGCAACGCGGTAGCAAGGCACTCATGCTAGCAACATGTTAAATCATGCTAGCACGCTAGCAAAATGGTAAAAATGCTACCAACATGCTAAGTCATCCATATCTCTCTCTCTATTTATTGCATTCAAAACATTCAAACTTTAAAACTACTTCCAGCTTTTAAAATGTTTTCAGACTTTCTGACTAGGCTTTTTCAAGCCAACTTAAGGTTTGTCTACAAACTTTTTTTTGCAAAGCATCATCCATGATCCTCCAGAAATTATTGTAATATACTGATTCGTTGCTCAAGAAACATTTCTTATGTTAAAAACAGCTGTGCTGCTTCATGTGTTTGTGGAATCAGTGACACATTTTATTTTCGGGATTCTTTAATGAATAGAAAGTTCAAAGAACAGCATTTATTTCAAAATAGAAAACAATGCCTTTGCTGTCACATTTGATCAATTTAATGCGACCTCACTGAATAAAAGTATTAATTTCTGTAAAAAAAATCTTACTGATCCCAAACTTAATACAGATACAGACTTATTACGTCTTAAAATACTGTCTGCGTAGGCCATTCACTAGATTTTTGAAAGAACCAACAGTCTGTTATTAATATTAAGAGTAAAGGTAATTTGTAAAATTCATACGAACAATGTTTCCTCCCTTTTTCCTGGTGATGCCATGTTCCATGATGACAAGCTGGAAAGATGCTTTCTCGAAAAAATGACACAAAATGAAAATTTGTGTTCGTCTTTCAGTGTTTCTAAGCCCAAAATGCTCTCGCCACAGTTTAATTACACTGGAATCCTTCCTGGAATTTTGGTAATGTTTTTTGATACAATGTTTCAGACTAATGATGGTCCTATTGAATAGTGCTAACAGTTGTTTCAATTGTTTTTCTTGTGGTTGACCACACTATAAAGTTACAGTGGCATTAGCATACTGTAAACGGCTGAAATTGCAGTCCTGGTTAATGTTTCTCTTTTGACAGAATAACACAGACATTTCCAATACCAAAAATGACTTACGATAAATTCTGAATTCACCAACCGCCTGCTTTAGAGAATCAACATTTATGCTGAACTGTGCTGATGTGGCTGCAAACTATGTGTGCAGTTGTATGTAGACCAGTATTTTGTGCGTTTATACGAATGGATGACTGCTAGCATCCTGTTCTCCATTGTTCACAAACTTACGAGCTCTGTGGTCATTCAGTAACTCTTGGCGATCCTGCTGGAATGTCCATCCAGCTGTGCTTGTGTGTAAAGACGATTCACTCAACTGTTGGAGTCAGTTTGTGTCAACGATTCAAAGCTTCTGCCATGAGCTGTCCTTGGATAACCTCTAGTAGCATTATAGTCTACCATTTCACAGTCTGAGACACAAACTCCTATGGAAACAGTGAGGTCAGTGGGACATGAGACAAAACGTCATCCATGACATTATTACAGCATTTACACTTTCAACAATGTTTTTATGAAAATTTACCACTGCATTTGATTTTAACTTTATTTAATCAAATGTACACATAACCCAGTAGTTCAGATTAAATATATAGTAAAATGTATATTAAAACAATATATATTAAACAAAAAAAAAATTAACATCCTGACTGAAATTTCTCTTTATTTTATTAAAGTACTCATAACTCAGTACTTCAAATATATTAAAACTCTAATATAATGTAATGGCGACATTTTATAATGTTAAAAAATGTATTAAACATAAGAAAAAAAGAAGTAATTTTAAAAGAAACACGTCCTGACATAAATTTCTCTGTGTTTTATAAAAAGTACTCATAACATGGTCATTAAAATAGAATAGAAAAGAATAGACTGACATTTTATATTATATAATAAAAATATGTATTAAAAGTCATTTTAAAAGAAACACATCTTGACAGAAATGTCTCTTTATTTCATAAAAAGTACTCATAACTCAGTACTTCAGACAGATTAAAATGATAATATAATATAATGTAATATAATATAATATTATATAATGACATTTTATAATATAAACAAATGTATTGAACCTAGGAAAAACACGTCCTGGCAGAATTTTTCTGTATGTTATAAAAAAGTACTCAGTGATTAAAATGTATAATATAATTATACTTATAATTCTAATTATATTATATTATAATATTATATTATATAATGTTATATAAAATATGTATTAAACCTAAGAAAGCCAAAGTCATTTTAAAAGAAACACATCCTGACAAATGTCTCTTTATTTTATAAAAAGTACTCATAACTCAGTACTTCAGGCAGATTAAAACGATAATATAATATAATATAATATAATATAATGTCATTTTATAATATAAAAAATTTATTGAATCTAAGAAAAACACATCCTGACAGATTTTTCTCTGTTTTATAAAAAAGCACTCTGTGATTAAAATATATAATATAATAATATATTATATTATATTATATTGTATTATAATATTATATAATGTTATATAAAATATGAATATAAAACCTAAGAAAAATAATTCTTTAGTAATTAAAAAAACACATCCTGACAGAAATGACTCATAAATCAGTATTTCAGATAGATTAAATGATAATATAATATAATATAATATAATATAATATAATATAATATAATATAATATAATATAATATAATAAACATAATATAATATTATGAAATTTTCTAATGTCCTGCATTTGTCCTGCATTAAAAAATATACAAAAAATATAACTAGTATACATATACTAAATATAAATGTAGTATAAATATACTATATATGCTTTAGTATAAATATTCATATATATATATATATATATATATATATATTTATACAGTACTGTGCAAAAGTTGTAGGCCACTAGTATTTTCGCCAGCTAAAAAATGGTTTAAAGTAAGTTATTTCTATCTTTTGCTGTAGTGTGTCAGTAAAAAATATCGGTTTACATTTCCAAATTGCCATTAATTGTAATAATCTAGTGAGATTTTTGTTTGCACAAGGAGTCTGACAACAGCCAGTGCTCCACACTGAGATCTGATCTCACCATCATCCAGTCTGTCTCTGAATGACATGAAGAAACAGAAAAACTGAAACAGACTAAATCTAGAAGAACTGTTTCAACATCTCCAGGATGTTTCAAGTAACCTACCTGCAAAGCTACCTGAAAAACTCTGCACAAGTGCACATAGGGCAAATCTGCTTTAAACGCAAAGGATGGTCACATCAAATGCTGATTTATTTTAGTTAATATAAGATCATTGATAAAGAAAATCTATTTATGACATTATTTTTGACAGCATCCTCATTTTATGTACCTAACTGCCTAAAAATGTTAACAGTACTGTAGCTTTGTAGGTATAGGTCTCTTAAAGCATCTTGGAGATGTTGCCACAGTTCTTCTGGATTTAGTCTGTCTCTGTTTTTTCTGTTTCTTAAGACAGACTGGATTGAATGATGGAGAGATCAGATCTCTGTTTGCACAAGGAGTCTGACAACAGCCTGTGCTCCATACAAAAATCTCACTGGATTATTATGATTAATGGCAAAATGAATGTTTGGAAATGTAATCTGATATTTCCTACTGACACACTACAGCAAAAGACCAACTTTAACTGACTTTAAACCATTTTTAGCTGATTAAAATACTAGTGGCCTAAGACTTTTGCACAGTACTGTGTATATATATATATATATATACATATACATATACATATCTTAAAGAATCGGCAAAAAACACATCTCTTCCATCTTTATTTCACCCTCTAACTCTAGCATTCTTTATTCTAATTCTGTTCTTTAAAAAAACTTGTCCTTTTAGATTTATACGCTATTCATTTACTTACTGCTTGTTTTCTTTAAAAAAAAATTAACACTAGCTTCTCTGTCCTTTCTGTAAGGCCTGTAACACTAGCTTGCTTTTTTGTTTTCTTTTTATTTATTATAATTTTAAAAAACCTTTAAACCTTTAGCCTACTGTAGAATAACTGAGACTTGTCATTCATAGCACTTACATGTTATTACTCTTTTGTTGATTTTGATTGCTTCCATTGTCCTCTTTTGGAAGTCACTTTGGATAAAAGCGTCTGCTAAATGTCTAAATGTAAATGTGTATGTGTATAATATATATATATATATATATATATACAAACCCTTAAAAGAAACATGCTAACAGAAATGAATAGTTGTTTGTTTATTTTCTTTGATAATAAGCCATTTTTTTAATGTTGTTTTGATTGATCAGGATGGCAGATCAGCATTACACGTCGCTGCAGCTCACTCCAAAGAGGAGATCGTCAAACTACTGGCAAGAAAAACTGATCCCAATTTACCAGCCGGGGTAAGAAGTTCGATTTCACATTGAGATATGTGTTTCTGTGTGAGGGGAAAAGAGCAAACAATTTGGTACAAATTAGAGGCTGACATTTTTTCGGGAATCCCGCGGGTCACGGGATTCCCATGGGAATCCCGCGGGATGGGAAACAAAATCACTAATAATCACGGGATTGGGACGGGACAGGAAAAAATGTCAGCGGGAGTGGGCGGGACCGGGAATCGTAACGCTATGAAACCCAACTTTACAGACAAATATACCTTTTATATAAATAAACTATAAACGATATATTGTAATTTTGAACTTAATTCTAGTTGACCTGTCTCTTTATTCTCTCCTGTATGCTTTGGTGTGGCTGGTTAAGCAAGTGAGTTCATGACGGACAAATCGTTAACGACTTGTAATACAGCAGGACATCCAAATGCTCACCTATCATTCATCGACCATATGGCTTTTCATCTGGAAGATGTATGTAGTAGCAAGTTTACATGGCCGCTCAATCTAATGTTAACCTAGAAAAATGTGCGCTATTGAAGTGTCAGTGCGAGTGTGGAAGCCGAATAGTAGCGCGGTACTGCATGACAGAGGCACCGGTGCGGTCACTTGCTCTTAAAATACCGTCATTTTTGGTCATACAGATAAGAGTGATAGGCATCTTTCGAATTTGTAAAGACTCAACGTTTATTTATGTGCACTCAGAAAAACAAAGAAACGTTGCGCTTTTGTAAACTAATTAAAGCAAAAAGGACGCGCTTTTTACCGCGTGTCTCTGTGAACTTGAGCGCGTCACTTCGAAACTCCGTGTATACTTGCTTTAGAGACAAGAAAAATATATCTATAGAGTGAAATGTCTACTTTCAAATGGACCAATTCAAATAGGAAACGTGTGTCTGCATGAATGATTTACGTGAAATTTAATGTGTGTGCAATGCACACTGTGCATTTGTTTAAGATGGCTTTCAGTTCAATAATAATAATAATAATAATAATAAACAAAATTTTGCATTTTTATTCAACTAATGTAAAAAAAAGTTACGGGCATACTGTGATCTGTACTGTATTCTTTACTGTAACTGGCAGATTCTAGCCAAATAATAATAATAATAATAATAATACGGGAGTGGGAGGGAATGGGAGTCATTCTTCCGGGATTGGGACGGGACGGGATTTTTTCCCAGTTTTTTCGTGGGATTGGGATGAGATGGGATTTTTTTTTTTGTGGGAGTGGGACGGGAGAGATTTGAAAATCCACTCCCGTGTCACCCTCTAGTACAAATGTTACAAAAAGTTACATTTTTACGTGCATTAATTATTTCAACGCATTAAACACTTAACAAAAATCTGTTTTGTGGCTTTCAGTCACACATTTCTTACTGCAGCACATTTTTAAAGTATAAAATGCATTGTTTTGTGGTCAAACAGTCACTGACCTCTGAATGAAGGATTGTAACCAACAACACGTGCTTCATTAACATTTCCTGTTTGTACAGAAAATGGGCACGACTCCTCAGAACTATGCCACTGATTGAGTT
Organism: Labeo rohita; assembly: GCF_022985175.1. Classification (NCBI taxonomy): domain Eukaryota; kingdom Metazoa; phylum Chordata; class Actinopteri; order Cypriniformes; family Cyprinidae; genus Labeo; species Labeo rohita. Next base: position 32,337,051 of record NC_066887.1, read on the forward strand.
TACTGTTTTCTCTTGAGTGTTCATGTTACTGTCTAATAGTTTCAGCGGTTTCCGTTGATTTGTAAAATTATTTTTATCATCAAAGGCTCTCTCATCACAATGATCCGTCTAGTTGTTTCCACAGTGAGATAAAAAAACAACAACAACAACATTTACAGCAGTTAAAACCTTTTGCACATGAATTTCTCTATGTACGTTAAAGAATACCACATTATCGAAATCTTTAGTATTTTATTCTCATTGAATTCTCATTGAATTTCCTTTCACATTTAGCCTAATGATCAGTTGCCGCTGCACTACGCAGCGTCTCGACCGACCGGAGGACTCGGAGCCGTGCAAACGCTTCTCAAGATCAGCAGCAAAGATGCTCGTCTTACACCAGACAAGGTACAAAAACATTGATCATCCTCATTGATTAACTATATGATAAATTACAGTTAGTTCATTATAAACAGGCTTACAACAATGAACTGAATCTATTCAACGTGTACAGTAAATGGTTGAGATTGTCAGATGATTTAAATTGTTGGAAACAGGAGATTTAGATCCAATGTTTACTGCTGTTTTATCTATGTTCAGGATGGCTGCCTTCCGTTGCTGCTGGCTGTCGAGGCTGGGAATGTTGGGATTGTACGGGAACTCCTTTCTGGCCAATCAGAGCCACAGATCAAAGCTGTGAAGACGGTAAGCGTCACATGACCTTCCAAACCTGAGGACTGCATTCATACGGTCAAATCAAGATGTTTTTTTTTTTTTTGCTATTTGAGTCAAATAAGAGAAGAAGAGTTATTTGGGCTCAGATAAAAAGGGTTAATCAGATTAAAAGCCGTGAATAGGAAACTCCTGATCATTGAACTGCGGTGGTTCCCTTTCAGTGTTTAAAGGTTTTACCACATTTCTTTACGATTTAGCTGGTTTTAAGTATCTTCAGTGGAGATTTAGCACTCACGTGTTAGCTCCCTCGTTCTTAAATAGGTCAGTTCAGTTTTCTTTAGGAAACAGTTTACATGAACAATGGCCCCAAATTGTAAAAAAAAATGTTTCAAAGTCTCATCAAAAGCCTGAAATTCTATTCTTTTTTTTATTATTTCCGCAAAAAATAAGTCATGTTGTTTTACAACACTATAATTGTGATGCGATCTAGAAAAAAAACACACACAGGGTGAAATTTTACCTTTTTTAGGTTTTGATACCATATGGGTTCTGGCCCTTTCCAAAACTGTTTTTATTTTGTTCATAGCTTGAATGTAAACAAAGTTATGGCTGATAGCAATGATTTTTCAGGAATGGAATTTTTAGAAAAACGGCTTTAAAGTGAGACGACTTTCACTTTCACTTTACAGGTTTAACAAGAGCTGTCTGTCAAGTCAGGAGCGCTATACTGCATCATTACACAAACAGACTAACGTCATGTGCATCATGTGCATCTCCAAACTTTTGATCACCCAGTTTATGTTTAGATAGCACAAATAATGCAGCCTACCTCATAGTAAAAGCGAGCGCAGCGCAACTGTTCGCGCACTGTGCTTAAAACATACTGTCATCGGACTCCTCCTCTTTAGTAACTTCATCATCCGATCCTTCATCTCTGGATGTGAAATAGTCCGTTATAACATCATTTAGCGCACTGACATCACCAAGATTGAGCAGGTTGAGACGAGTAAGATCAGTTAAGTGAGCAGCTGCAGTACTTTAGACGGCGTTGTTGCGCTCCACCATCTCACAATATTAAAATAAATAAATAAATAAAAAATTTTGCGTGCCGTAGTTTACACAGGACTGGCGGAGAATGTGAATTGATACGCCTTTACTAAATATATTACGTGGTTTATTTTCATAGGTTAAATGTTTCATGGTGTTAAGGGAAAGTACCTCAATAGCGTGTTCTTAACATTAGAGAAAGACAGTCATTTCTGCTTGAGGCAATAAATGGCTATTTTTCTGCACTAAACAAGTGAATTTCGCCGAGATATTTTTTTAGAGATGATAGACAAGATGTTATAGAATAATAATTTAATGAAAACCTAATTTTGACAAAAAAAAAAAAGACATTCGACCTATTTTTCAAATTTCCTGAAAACGTCCCAGCGCGTCATCCGACGGGTTTTCCCAGATCGCATCACAACTATAAAAAAGTCAGTTCAGTATAGCCAATATACAGGAAGTTACTTTGTTCCCACGTGACAGCATTTAACTCAAAGTATATATTTTTTTTAAGGTTATTTTTTATTTTATTTTTTTTTATCTGCTTTTAACTCAGAAAGTCAAACTAGGCCACGTTAACACTGTCAGTTTTTGGGCTTGACAACCGCATTTACTACATTTACATTTACTACAGGTGTGAGTCTCAAAATGTCCCGTTCACACAGCACGGCTCTCTTCTGTTCTGTTCACACAGCATGTGTGGTCCAAGAATGCGGTTGTGAGTCCTGAAAATTTACAGGTGTGAGTTCGGTTATAGAATACGGTTGTCACACCCGTAAATAACTGTACTGTGTGTGAACGTAACCATATTAAGGACTCAAACACGGTATTGACAACCATATTCTGCTGCTGTGTAAATGTGGCCCAAGTATTGTTTTAGTAGTACTTAGAATTTTTGGTAATACACTACCAGTCAAAAGTTTTTGAACAGTAAGAGAACAGCAAAAACAGTAAAATTTAAAAATATTTTTGCTATTTAAAATAACTGTTTTCTATTTGAATATATTTTAAAATGTAATTTATTCCTGTGATTGCAAAGCTGAATTTTTAGCATCATTACTCCAGTCACATGATCCTTCAGAAATCATTCTAATATTCTGATTTGCTTCTCAAAAAACATTTATTATTATTATTATTATATAGAAAACAGCTGAGGAGATTTCTTTCAGGTTTCTTTGATGAATAGAAAGTTCAGAAGAACAGCATTTATCTGAAATAGAAATCTTTTGTAACATGTCTTCATCATCACTTTTGATCAATTTAAACCATCCTTGCTAAATAAAAATACTTTTTTTATCCCCCCCCTTTTAAATTGTATAGTGTATAATGTTACAAAAATAATTTCAGATAAATTTCAGATAAATGCTGATCTTTGAATCTTTCTATTCATCAAGGATCCTGAAAAAAATGTACTCCGCTGTTTTAAATATTGATAATAATAATAATAATTAAAAAATGTTTCATGAACAGTAAATCAGCATATTAGAATAATTTCTGAAGGATCGTGTGTCACTGAAGCCTGGAGTATTGATGCTGAAAATTTAGCTTTGATCACAATATATTCAAATAGAAAACAGTTATTTGAAATTATAATAATATTTCAGAAGTTTACTGTTACTGTTAATCTTACTGTACTTTTGACTGGTAGTGTACTTTGAATTAGATTTTATTTCTATATTTTCTGTTTTTGCTGCAAATTTAGTTAGTTAGTTTAGTTAGTAACTTTATTTAGTTTGAATTATTTTAGTATTTTTTCTAAATTAAATCTTTTATATTAAATTTCATTTTAGTTGATGTTTTTCTTTCCCAGGTAATCAAAAAATTGGGAGAGCTTTTAGTTTTAGTTAATGATAATAACCCTGCATAAAGCCTAGAATCAATGCCAGTGTGGTCTCAAATTCATAATTGGCCGTTGTTTTAAAACCATATGACCCAATTTTACATCTCAGCATGAATTTAACTTACATTCTGATGGTTGAATTGTGTTTCCAGGCGAACGGCGACACTGCGCTTCACATCTGCTGCAGACGGAAAGATGCTGAGATGGCCAAAGTCCTGGTGGAGTTTGGGGCGAATGCGGACTCTCAGAATGTAAGAAACACACACACATGCACATACACACACTCTAACACAATCAACATGCAAAGACACACTCAAAAGGCTTTTTTGACGTTGATTTGTCCTGTCTTCTGAGGCATTGAATTGGCGGACGGATGATTTTACCAAACCAGATGAACCTCAAGGCTTTTAAGGATAATTTTGTGACCATTTTCAGCTTAACGCAAGTCATAAGTTATTAATCTTAGATGTTCTGAGATCTGTTTAGTTCACATCAGGTCATGCCTCTATAACAAACTAGTGTTATTTGAGAATAATAAACCATTATAGTTTAAATTATATAATATATTTTCAATTAATTTTATTGTTATATTTTACTTTAATATTTATTTTTATATTTATTATTTTTAATATTTTAGCATTTAATTGTTTTATTAGTTTACTATGTGTTTTTGTATTTATTTTTTAAATTAAATGTCTATTTAGTATTTATTTATTTTTATTTATTTGTTTATTTAGTTTGTTATATTAATACTTAAGCTTGTTTTATTTCAGCAAGTTGCCAGGGCAACATTTCTATTTTTTATTTTAAGCAACAAACATGCTTTTTGATGGTTTTAGTTTCAGTTTGGTTACTAATAATAACCCTGTAGAGAACTCAAAAGTGATTTTCCATGTTAACTTTTGGAAGTCTTTAGCTCAAGGATTCACATACTTTGAATGGAAACATATCATAATCTGTGTGATGCGTGTTTAAGCAGATTATGTTTGTCTAATGATGTGACTTAATTGAAAATTAGATCAAATCCAGACAGCATTTTTCCAGTTGTGATCCAGGTTTCTGTAATGCAAGTTAGCGTGTGCATTTTCCACTATAATTATACAGTCGATTAACCCGAATGCGACTGCCAGTAACAGAATAAAGGAACAGATTTGATCTCACTGAGAGCCTCGATTAGAAAAGGCACAAGAAGTGTGGACTGAGTTAATGGACAGAAGGGAGATAATGGATTTTGGAGGCATTTTGAGCAAGAAAAAGGTCGATTTTGTACCCATGAGCCTTGTTGACACTTTTTGCCCCCTTTGATTGCTCATCAATTCTGTCTCCATGTTAATGGTGCTTTCTTACCCTCAGGAAAAGAGAGGGGAAGAGAAAAAAGTCTCATAAACATCCGGGACAATTATCCCTGTATAAACGGATCAGAGAGTGCGATTGCTAATCACTGCAAATAATCAGTGCTGTTTTACTATTGTTTACAGGGTTCTCACGCTTCTTGAAAGTACTTTAATATCAGACACATGGATTAAAGGCCTGGAAAGTACTTGAAAACAAATATAGGTCCTTGAAAGTGCTTGAAAAAATTAGAAATAAATTTTGTTTAGTAGAATGGTGCTATTTCAAAAATTGTCCTATACGCACAGTCAAAGACTAAATGAAACAGCGTTAATGATTGGGGTGGAGATGGGGAAGCGTGAGAAAAAAAATCTTAGCATGCAGCCCTGCATGAACCTATGGAGATGCAGTGCATTTTTGACTGAAAACTACTGCGTGTGACTATGAAAAAATATTTAAGAGCATCAGTGCAAATGACCCTATCGGAATATTTGTGCTTGCGCTGAGGGGAGCTTCAAAGGTTTCTAACGTGCTTACAACGTGTTTTTGGAGAGGTGAGTAATGTATCACAAGTCAAGTTGTTACTCTGAAACTTTTAATGTAAATGTTAAGTGTAAGTAAAATGTTGGCGTGTGAATTTGATAGGTGCTTGATATAAAATAAATGGTGCTTTAAAAAGTCCTTGAATCTGGTGTTCATGAAAGAGTGGGAACGCTGATTACAGTAATTTTTGAGTAATTTTATTAAGTACCTAGAATTTCTGCAATACCCAGGATTTCTTTTCAATTATTTGTAATTTTATTAAAAATAATATTTTTAAGTAATATTTTAAGTAATTTTAAATTAAAAATATTTATTCAAATTCAAATAACTTCTCAAAATTATTTTACATTTTTTATAGCCTACTAATTAATTAATTAATTTATTATTATTATAATTATTTTATTTTATAATTACATTATTTTATTGTTGGTTTTGATATAAACAGGGTTTTTGCAAAACCAAAACATCCATATAATCTGTATGTTTAACAAGAAAAATAAACAAGTACTATAAATACAAACATAGGTTATTACCAGAAGAAAAAAAAAAACACAGAGAAATGAATAAGACTAATTATATCATTATAAAAACAGAAATCAGTATAGCCATAAAAAAGAAACAGTACAATAAGGTAGCCTTGCAACATTTCCACGCTAAATTCTGGATTCCCAAAGTTAAAAATCGTGTTTCTCTCACCCCCAGATAAATGAGAAAAGGGTCCCATACCTTATAGAAATGCGGTAGAAAAGGAATTCGATTTTTAGCTGTGTTTATCTGCTGAATAATTGACGGTGTTTGATCTGATATCCAACATACAAGTATGCATTTGCGAGCACAGTACAAGAGAATATGGAGAAGGCAAATCCCTTGGAATTCGAAGGGAAATTCCTGACTTATGTCTAGTAAACATGCTTTTATATATTCTCAAGTTCCTTTAGGACGCCCTTCCAGAATTGTTGGATCTTCATACAATTCCAAAAACAATGAATAAGAGTTCCCTCCGATCCTTTACATTTAATATAGAGATTAGAAAGTTTAGGGTTTATGTTATGCCTTTGGGCTGGAGTCACATGCAGCCGGTGAACAATTTTAAACTGTATTTCCCAGGCAGAATTGTTGGCAAGATAAGAGGGCATCTCACATCTCAGTGGGGATTCACCGAAGCCACTTGAGTGCATCTTAAGACTTTTAGTAACAAAACTATGTCTCTGATAGTATGTGAAGAAATGTTTTTTACTGAGGTTGTATTTACAATAATTTGCTCAAAGGTCATTAGCTGTTTATTTTCCACTACATCTCCTATGACACAAATCCCTTTTTCCTTCCAATGTATCAGCCCATCATTCATCCCTGGAGGAAAAATGTTTTCCCCTCAATAAGGGGGTCATGTCTAATGGCCACTGCTAGTGGCTCAATGGCCAATGCAAACAGAAGCGGTGACATTGGGCATCCTTGTCTGGTGCCACGTGATAGAGGAAAACTTGGAGGATTTGAGACCGTTAGTAATGACATTTGCTGTAGGAAGAGAGTATAAAATTTTAACCCATTTAATAAATGAGTCTCCTAAAATTAAATTTGGAAAGAACAGAAAATAAATATGGCCTTTCGACCCTGTCGAAGGCTTTCTCTGCCTCTAAGGAGATAAGTAAACCTTTTTTTGCACACTGATTTGAATGTTGAATTATATTAAGAAGTCTTCTGACATTATGAGCTGATGATCTACCTTTAACAAAGCCTGTCTGGTCACTGTTAATTATCGTGGGGAAGTGTTGATTCAAGTCGGATGGCTAATATTTTCGCTAAGATTTTGGTATCCATGTTAAGTAGGGAGATAGGGCGGTAGGACCCGCATTCCTCAGGACATTTGCCCTTTTTTTACAAAAACACAAATATTGACCTCTAACATAGAGCTAGGGAATTCACTAGAATTATATGAATATTGTATCATCTCATGCATTAGATGTGCAAACAGCTCTTTGAATTTTTGAACGAATTCCACTGTAAACCCATCGGGTCCTGGCGTTTTTCCTTTAGGGAGACTATTAATGCAATTTAGAATTTCACTAAGTTCCATTGGTTTGTGTAGCATCTGTCTTAGCTCTTCAGCTAATTTCGGAATATTTAGTTTTGCAAGGAATTTATTCATATTGTCAACTGAAGTGAGATCTGAGTGAGAAGAGTAAAGCCTCTTGTAAAATGTCCTAAAAATCTTATTCATTATTTTATTATCATGATGACAGTTGCCTTCTTTATATCTAATGCTAGAGATGACATGTGCATAGGATCGACGACGCAATAAGTTGGCCAGGTATTTATTTGGTTTACTGGCAAATTCATACATCTGCTGTCTAGCAAAGAATAGAGATTTTTCAGCTTTGTTGGTGAGAATTGCTCCTAAAGAAGTTTGTACAGTTTTGATCTCAGCCAACAAAGCATCTGAGGGGCTAGTATTGTATTTCATTTGGAGATCATGAAGAATTATTTCAAGCCTTCTCTGATCTGCCAGGTCCTTCTTTTTTGATTTGATACATAAGAGATGATTAGTCCCCTAATGTATGCTTTAGCGGTATCCCAAGTAAATTGGGGGAAACATCTGGGGTTTTATTGTTAATAAGAAATAGCTTAATTTGCTCCTTAAGATAAGATTTAAAATTTGGATTGTGTACAAGCCATGAATTACATTTCCAGGGTGTTGGATAATAAATTTGATTAGATAAGCCTAATTCAAGAAAAACAGCAGCATGGTCAGAAATCACAATATTTCCAGTTTTACAATCTACTACATTTTGAAGTGAAGTTTTAGGAGGAAAAAAGTAATCTCTCCTACTGCCTGTTTTGTGAACTCAAAAAAAAGGTGTATTCTCTATCTCTGGGGTGTAGAGCTCGCCAAACATCCACAAGACCCAGCTCTTCATATGTCTCACTCTGCTAGAAGGTTTATCATTAGATGATAAGGATTTATCTAGTCTCCAGCAATTACACTATGTTCAAATTGCCATTCAGCAAATTTCGAAAAAACAGGTGTAATTAGCTCATTAGACTAAATAGGAGGGATATAAACATTCATTAGAGTAATGGGTTGTCCAGCTAATATAGCCTTGAGGCAGATAAAGCGACCTGATTTGTCATAATATGTATTTACATTTGATAAAGGTACACGTTTATTTACAAGAATAGCAACTCCCCTGCTCTTACTAGTGAATGACAATCTATACACTTGCCCCACCCAGTCACGCTTCAATTTAGCATACTCAACCTCCGTTAAGTGCGTCTCCTGCAGAAATGCTATGTGGACCTTGCTAATCACTGCAAATAATCAGTGCTATTTTACTATTGTTTACAGGGTTCTCACGCTTCTTGAAAGTGCTTAAATATCAGACACATGGATTAAAGGCCTGGAAAGTACTTGAAAACAAATATAGGTCCTTGAAAGTGCTTGAAAAAATTAGAAATAAATTTTGTTTAGTAGAATGGTGCTATTTCAAAAATTGTCCTATACTCACAGTCAAAGACTAAATGAAACAGCGTTAATGATTGGGGTGGAGATGGGGAAGCGTGAGAAAAAAAATCTTAGCATGCAGCCCTGCATGAACCTATGGAGAAGCAGTGCATTTTTGACTGAAAACGACTGCGTTTGACTATGAAAAAATATTTAAGAGCATCAGTGCAAATGACCCTATCGGCATATTTGTGCTTGCGCTGAGGGGAGCTTCAAAGGTTTCTAACGTGCTTACAACGTGTTTTTGGAGAGGTGAGTAATGTATCACAAGTCAAGTTGTTACTCTGAAACTTTTAATGTAAATGTTAAGTGTAAGTAAAATGTTAAGTACTGTAAGAGGTCTTTCATGACGCTACATATGTTGGCGTGTGAATTTGATAGGTGCTTGATATAAAATAAATGGTGCTTTAAAAAGTCCTTGAATCTGGTGTTCATGAAAGAGTGGGAACGCTGATTACAGTAATTTTTGAGTAATTTTATTAAGTACCTAGAATTTCTGCAATACCCAGGATTTCTTTTCAATTATTTGTAATTTTATTAAAAATAATATTTTTAAGTAATATTTTAAGTAATTTTAAATTAAAAATATTTATTCAAATTCAAATAACTTCTCAAAATTATTTTACATTTTTTATAGCCTACTAATTAATTAATTAATTTATTATTATTATAATTATTTTATTTTATAATTACATTATTTTATTGTTGGTTTTGATATAAACAGGGTTTTTGCAAAACCAAAACATCCATATAATCTGTATGTTTAACAAGAAAAATAAACAAGTACTATAAATATAAACATAGGTTATTACCAGAAGGAAAAAAAAAACACAGAGAAATGAATAAGACTAATTATATCATTATAAAAACAGAAATCAGTATAGCCATAAAAAAGAAACAGTACAATAAGGTAGCCTTGCAACATTTCCACGCTAAATTCTGGATTCCCAAAGTTAAAAATCGTGTTTCTCTCACCCCCAGATAAATGAGAAAAGGGTCCCATACCTTATAGAAATGCGGTAGAAAAGGAATTCGATTTTTAGCTGTGTTTATCTGCTGAATAATTGACGGTGTTTGATCTGATATCCAACATACAAGTATGCATTTGCGAGCACAGTACAAGAGAATATGGAGAAGGCAAATCCCTTGGAATTCGAAGGGAAATTCCTGACTTATGTCTAGTAAACATGCTTTTATATATTCTCAAGTTCCTTTAGGACGCCCTTCCAGAATTGTTGGATCTTCATACAATTCCAAAAACAATGAATAAGAGTTCCCTCCGATCCTTTACATTTAATATAGAGATTAGAAAGTTTAGGGTTTATGTTATGCCTTTGGGCTGGAGTCACATGCAGCCGGTGAACAATTTTAAACTGTATTTCCCAGGCAGAATTGTTGGCAAGATAAGAGGGCATCTCACATCTCAGTGGGGATTCACCGAAGCCACTTGAGTGCATCTTAAGACTTTTAGTAACAAAACTATGTCTCTGATAGTATGTGAAGAAATGTTTTTTACTGAGGTTGTATTTACAATAATTTGCTCAAAGGTCATTAGCTGTTTATTTTCCACTACATCTCCTATGACACAAATCCCTTTTTCCTTCCAATGTATCAGCCCATCATTCATCCCTGGAGGAAAAATGTTTTCCCCTCAATAAGGGGGTCATGTCTAATGGCCACTGCTAGTGGCTCAATGGCCAATGCAAACAGAAGCGGTGACATTGGGCATCCTTGTCTGGTGCCACGTGATAGAGGAAAACTTGGAGGATTTGAGACCGTTAGTAATGACATTTGCTGTAGGAAGAGAGTATAAAATTTTAACCCATTTAATAAACGAGTCTCCTAAAATTAAATTTGGAAAGAACAGAAAATAAATATGGCCATTCGACCCTGTCGAAGGCTTTCTCTGCCTCTAAGGAGATAAGTAAACCTTTTTTTGCACACTGATTTGAATGTTGAATTATATTAAGAAGTCTTCTGACATTATGAGCTGATGATCTACCTTTAACGAAGCCTGTCTGGTCACTGTTAATTATCGTGGGGAAGTGTTGATTCAAGTCGGATGGCTAATATTTTCGCTAATATTTTGGTATCCATGTTAAGTAGGGAGATAGGGCGGTAGGACCCGCATTCCTCAGGACATTTGCCCTTTTTCACAAAAACACAAATATTGACCTCTAACATAGAGCTAGGGAATTCACTAGAATTATATGAATATTGTATCATCTCATGCATTAGATGTGCAAACAGCTCTTTGAATTTTTGAACGAATTCCACTGTAAACCCATCGGGTCCTGGCGTTTTTCCTTTAGGGAGACTATTAATGCAATTTAGAATTTCACTAAGTTCCGTTGGTTTGTGTAGCATCTGTCTTAGCTCTTCAGCTAATTTCGGAATATTTAGTTTTGCAAGGAATTTATTCATATTGTCAACTGAAGTGAGATCTGAGTGAGAAGAGTAAAGCCTCTTGTAAAATGCCCTAAAAATCTTATTCATTATTTTATTATCATGATGACAGTTGCCTTCTTTATATCTAATGCTAGAGATGACGTGCATAGGATCGACAACGCAATAAGTTGGCCAGGTATTTATTTGGTTTACTGGCAAATTCATACATCTGCTGTCTAGCAAAGAATAGAGATTTTTCAGCTTTGTTGGTGAGAATTGCTCCTAAAGAAGTTTGTACAGTTTTGATCTCAGCCAACAAAGCATCTGAGGGGCTAGTATTGTATTTCATTTGGAGATCATGAAGAATTATTTCAAGCCTTCTCTGATCTGCCAGGTCCTTCTTTTTTGATTTGATACATAAGAGATGATTAGTCCCCTAATGTATGCTTTAGCGGTATCCCAAGTAAATTGGGGGAAACATCTGGGGTTTTATTGTTAATAAGAAATAGCTTAATTTGCTCCTTAAGATAAGATTTAAAATTTGGATTGTGTACAAGCCATGAATTACATTTCCAGGGTGTTGGATAATAAATTTGATTAGATAAGCCTAATTCAAGAAAAACAGCAGCATGGTCAGAAATCACAATATTTCCAGTTTTACAATCTACTACATTTTGAAGTGAAGTTTTAGGAGGAAAAAAGTAATCTCTCCTACTGCCTGTTTTGTGAACTCAAAAAAAAGGTGTATTCTCTATCTCTGGGGTGTAGAGCTCGCCAAACATCCACAAGACCCAGCTCTTCATATGTCTCACTCTGCTAGAAGGTTTATCATTAGATGATAAGGATTTATCTAGTCTCCAGCAATTACACTATGTTCAAATTGCCATTCAGCAAATTTCAAAAAAACATGTGTAATTAGCTCATTAGACTAATGTCACGAACGCGGTCTCTGTGGCTCCCCCTATCCCGCACCAGCGGGAACCCTCACCTGAGTTCTAAGACTGCATTTCCCACGATCCCGTGCCTGGGGCGCGTCACTTCCGGTTCCGGGTCCCCCGGTTCACTTCCCCTTGGCGGCCATTTTTAGCGCGCCGCGCTGGCTGGCTCTTTGCGAAGTTTTGATTAGTTATGCTGTCAATCCTGAGCATTTTCTTCTCGGACTGTTTTCACGTTGCCAACCGGACTGTTTATACTGTGTGTGAACCTTTGCTGCCTGCCTTTTGTCGACCCTCGCTACTCCCACGGATTACTCCCTTTGAACGCCGCCGGCCCCGACCCTTTGCCTGGACTTTTACTATTCGTTTGGATTTGCCTTCACCACACCAGTCTGCTGTTGTTGACCCTTGCCTGTTAACGTTGTCTGAGAGAATAAAGCTGTTGCAAATGGATCCACCGCCTCATGATTCATCCATAACATCGTCACAGAAAACTTCGCCACCTTCGGATCCAGCGACAGTGAGTCAGATTGCCACGGAGGTATCCGCCCAAGCCTCGCTTCTGACGCAGCACCAGCAACAACTGGATCGTCTGACTGCTTTAACCGAACAGCTCGTTCAGGCGCTTCAGGGACTGCAGGTCGCTAGCCCCCCCCGCTACACCACCTCCACCCGTTCCACCGCCAGGAGCCCAGTCAGTCATCGCCAGCCCACGACTAGCCTTCCCGGAGAAGTTTGACGGTACGGCCGCTAAATGCAAAGGTTTTCTCTTACAATGCACTCTGTTTGTTAACCAGCAACCACATCTGTACGCCACGGACGAGAGCAAGATTGCTTTCGTGTGCTCTCTCCTCACCGGGAAGGCGCTGGACTGGGCCACCGCTGTCTGGAACTTGGGGCAATCCACCTACCCCACATTTGCAACCTTTCTTCAGAGCTTCAAGGAGGTATTCCAGCCGAGCCCTGAGAGCAGCGAGGCGGGCGCGCAGATCGTCGCATTAAAACAGGGCCGCCGCCCCGCTGCTGAATACGCGCTGGAGTTCCGTACACTCGCGGCCCAGAGTGGTTGGAACGATGGACCCCTCAAGCTCCACTATCGAAAGGGATTAAATCAGGACCTGCAAGTGGAGCTAGCCTGCCGGGACGAGGGTCTCACCCTGAGCCAGTACATAGACCTATCCATTCGAATCGACGGCGTCATGCGCTCCCGTAAGCCCAACCGACCTCCGATCACCATGCCCGCTCAGCAAACCTCAACCGCTACGACCCCCGAACCCATGCAGCTGGGTGCCACCAAGCTCACCATCGAGGAGAGGGAGAGACGGCTTCGCAACAATCTCTGCCTATACTGCGGACTGGCAGGACACATCCGGGCCACCTGCCCGACTCGACCGCCTCGATCTCCCACCTCGGTGAGTCCCAATAAGTCCTGTCTGAACCGTTGTGAAATTCCTGTACTGCTCTGGGCAGAGGGGGCTCCTATTAAGACCACAGCTTTGGTGGATTCCGGCGCTGCCGGTAATTTCATTGACAGAGACTTTGTAGCTTCTAACCATTTACCCATACTCTCTTGTGCTTCTCCCGTGGCAGTGGCAGCCCTCGACGGGCGACCGTTAGGATCAGGCCGCATCGACCACACCACCAATGACCTCACCCTCCGCATTGGATCCTGCCATCAGGAGACTATCAGGTTTTTCATCATCTCATCCCCTCAGTCACCACTCATCCTGGGTTACCCCTGGCTAAACCAACATGAACCCACCATCTCCTGGGCAGGAGGCATCATAACTCACTGGTCACCTTACTGCCAACAGCACTGTTTCGTCACCAGGCCAGAAGTATCCCTTTCATCCTCGACAACTCCTCCCAGCAACCCCGTACCCACCGAATACCAGGATCTGCTTGAGGCCTTCAGCACAATCAAAGCCACCCAGTTACCGCCGCATCGACCAGGGGACTGTGCTATTGACCTCGTACCCGGGGCCGCTCCGCCTCGTGGACGTATCTTCCCACTCTCACAACCCGAATCCGAAGCCATGGAGAAATACATCGAGGAGGAACTCACTAAGGGATTTATCTGACCATCCACTTCTCCTGCTTCGGCCGGGTTTTTCTTCGTGAAGAAGAAGGATGGGGGGCTGCGACCCTGCATTGACTATCGCGCACTCAATGAATTAACCATCAAGTACAGGTACCCACTCCCACTCGTTCCCCCGGCCTTGGAACAGCTACGATCAGCGAGGATTTACACCAAGCTGGACCTTCGCTCCGCCTACAACCTTATCCGCATCCGAGAGGGGGACGAGTGGAAGACGGCCTTCTCCACCACCTCAGGCCACTACGAATACCTCGTTATGCCCTTCGGCCTGGCCAATAGTCCGTCGTATTTTCAAGCCTTCGTCAATGAGGTATTTCGGGACATGCTCAACCGCTGGGTCATAGTTTACATCGACGACATTCTCATTTTTTCAAATTCCTATGCTGAACACGTCCAACACGTCAGGTCAGTCCTCCAGCGACTCATTGAACATCAGTTATACGCCAAGGAGGAGAAGTGTCAATTTCATCAGGAAAGCATCGCCTTCTTGGGTTATGTCATCAGTCCTGAGGGCGTCGCCATGGACGACAACAAGGTGAACGCTGTGCGCAACTGGCCCCGTCCTAAGACACTTAAGGAGCTCCAACGTTTCCTGGGGTTTTTCCAATTTCTTCCGCCGGTTTATACGCAACTTCAGTACAGTCGCCGCACCCCTCACATCCATGATCAAGAAGGGCAACGCTCGACTCACCTGGTCACCCAGCGCCACGCAGGCCTTCCATGATCTCCGACAGAGATTCACCACGGCACCAATACTTCGGCATCCTGACCCCCGACTACCCTTCCTTGTCGAGGTGGACGCCTCCAGCACGGGCGTAGGGGCCGTTCTCTCACAGAAGCAGGGTCAGCCTCCCAAGACATATCCCTGTGCATTCTTCTCTCACAAGCTCAGCCCAGCGGAAAGAAACTACGATGTGGGCAACCGGGAGCTGCTTGCCATCAAACTTGCTCTTCAAGAATGGCGGCACTGGCTCGAGGGGGCACAACACCCATTCACCATTCTCACCGATCACAAGAACCTGGAATATCTTCGTTCTGCCAAGGTCCTCAATCATCGCCAAGCCAGGTGGTCGCTGTACTTCACTCGCTTCAATTTCGAAATAACCTATCGCCCAGGCACCCAGAACACCAAGGCTGACGCCCTCTCCCGTGTACATGAGCCTGATCAAACTATCCCGCCATCTGAGACCATTCTACCCGCATCGGTCATCATAGCTCCCGTCACCTGGGATATCATGACGGAGATCACAGAGGGGCAGGCCCAGGACCCTCCGCCAGCTGATTGCCCTAATCATC
Organism: Labeo rohita; assembly: GCF_022985175.1. Classification (NCBI taxonomy): domain Eukaryota; kingdom Metazoa; phylum Chordata; class Actinopteri; order Cypriniformes; family Cyprinidae; genus Labeo; species Labeo rohita. The sequence continues at coordinate 32,352,686 of NC_066887.1, forward strand.
TCACCTATGTACCCCGTGATCTTCGCACCCGAGTTCTCTCCGAGGTCCATTCCATCCCCAGTTCTGGTCACCCGGGTATCGAGGCCACCGTCCAGCTCTTGCACAATCGATTTTGGTGGCCATCCCTACGATCCGACACTATCACCTACGTTAAGAACTGTACTGTCTGTAACACCTCTAAGACACCCCGGCAACTACCTGCCGGTCTGCTACAGCCCTTGCCGGTACCTAAGCGCCCATGGTCCCACATTGCCGTGGACTTTGTCACTGACCTTCCTTCCTCCCACGGCAACACCACCATATTATCAGTGATCGACAGATTCTCCAAGGGTTGTCGCTTCATTCCCCTTCCCAAGTTACCCACCGCCATGGAGACGGCTGAAGCACTGTGCAATTCTGTGTTTAGGTTCTACGGCCTACCAGAGGATATTGTGTCGGATCGCGGTCCCCAGTTCACCTCCCGCCTCTGGTCCAGCTTCTTTCGTTTACTCGGCGTCAACATCAGCCTTACGTCTGGATACCACCCAGAGGCCAACGGGCAGGTGGAAAGATTGAACCAGGAGTTGACCCGCTTCCTACGTTCATACTGTCAAGACCATCAAGAGGACTGGAGTCGTTTCCTCCTCTGGGCAGAGTACGCCCAGAACTCGATCCGTAAGCCCTCCACAAACCTAACACCATTTCAATGTATCCTAGGTTACCAACCCCCCATGTTCCCCTGGTCCGGGGAGCCCTCAGACTTGCCTGCGGTCAACTCCTGGTTCCAACAAAGCGAGGAGACGTGGAACCGAGCCCATGTTCACCTACAGAGAGCCGTCCGACGCACCCAGGCCCAGGCGGACCGCAGACGCCGACCCAACCCCTCCTACGAGCCTGGTCAGTGGGTCTGGCTATCAACCCGGGACCTGCGCCTACGACTGCCCTGCAGAAAGCTTAGCCCCAGGTACGTGGGTCCATTTAAAATCATTCGCCAAATTACACCAGTATCATTCAGACTCGATTTGCCTGCAGAATACCGTATCTCACCCACATTCCATGTCTCTCTGTTAAAGCCCGCTGGTCGCCCCCGGAGGGGAGGAGATCCTAGACGAGACCGCACCGCAGGGACCACCCCCCCTGATCATCGACGGCGAGGAGGCCTACCGAGTCAACGCCATTCTGGACTCCCGACGCCGGAGCGGTCGTCTCCAGTACCTGGTCGACTGGGAGGGCTATGGCCCCGAGGAGAGGTCCTGGGTGCCCGCTGAGGACATCTTGGATCCCTCCCTCACCACCGACTTCCACTCATCTCACCCAGATCGACCAGCACCCCGTGGAAGGGGTAGACCCCGGCGTCGGCCGCCTCCTCGTGCCAGGAGGCACTCGCAGGGGGGGGGGCTCTGTCACGAACGCGGTCTCTGTGGCTCCCCCTATCCCGCACCAGCGGGAACCCTCACCTGAGTTCTAAGACTGCATTTCCCACGATCCCGTGCCTGGGGCGCGTCACTTCCGGTTCCGGGTCCCCCCGGTTCACTTCCCCTTGGCGGCCATTTTTAGCGCGCCGCGCTGGCTGGCTCTTTGCGAAGTTTTGATTAGTTATGCTGTCAATCCTGAGCGTTTTCTTCTCGGACTGTTTTCACGTTGCCAACCGGACTGTTTATACTGTGTGTGAACCTTTGCTGCCTGCCTTTTGTCGACCCTCGCTACTCCCACGGATTACTCCCTTTGAACGCCGCCGGCCCCGACCCTTTGCCTGGACTTTTACTATTCGTTTGGATTTGCCTTCACCACACCAGTCTGCTGTTGTTGACCCTTGCCTGTTAACGTTGTCTGAGAGAATAAAGCTGTTGCAAATGGATCCACCGCCTCATGATTCATCCATAACATCGTCACAACTAAATAGGAGGGATATAAACATTCATTAGAGTAATGGGTTGTCCAGCTAATATAGCCTTGAGGCAGATAAAGCGACCTGATTTGTCATAATATGTATTTACATTTGATAAAGGTACACGTTTATTTACAAGAATAGCAACTCCCCTGCTCTTACTAGTGAATGACAATCTATACACTTGCCCCACCCAGTCACGCTTCAATTTAGCATACTCAACCTCCGTTAGGTGCGTCTCCTGCAGAAATGCTATGTGGACCTGCTCCTTTTTTAAGAAATTTAAAATCTTTTTCCTTTTTACTGGATTTTGAACACCCTTCACATTCCAGCTGCATAATTTTAATATTGATCTACTTGCTGCCATAAACACAAGAAGATTTATTATGCCAATTGCCCTCGTGTATGTGAGATGCCCCTACACAATTCACTATATGTCTTATTAATTTGCTAATTTTGATTCCCGTGGAGAACGTACCAAAAAAGGAAAATTGGTAGATTTAAAGCAACACAAAATACAGTATTGGAATTAAAGAAAATAAAAGAATAAAAAAAAAGAAATGTCTTACCCTGCATATCGAACATAAGTGAAGAACTATTTGCACTTAACACCTTACAGACATTTTTATGTGTATAAAACGGAGGTCTGACGCAGGTCGGTTTCACATTTGAGAAACATAGGTCTTGTTGGAAACATAAGATGACCGGAACTTACAAAAAACAAACAATAGTTGTGTAGTTATTAAAAAGGAAATAGCAAAATCAGAAAGTTTTGTTATGGTTTTCTACATCGACAGTCTGCTGCGGCAACAGCCTTCTCCTATAAGCTTATACTCATAACCCTTATAAGCAATATCACAGTTATATTTTTTCCTTTTTTTCTCTATATTCATTAACTCAGTCAGACTCTAAATGAGAAAGTGTTGCAAATAAAACATTATTTGTTCCATATGTAAAGTCTAGATGTGCTCTTTCATGTGCCAAAAACCAATGAAAATATGTCCCTATAGACATAAACGACTTAGCCACATTGTCATTCAGTCTCTGGGATGGTTTGGGCCGGGTGAGGTGGTAGGGGTTGATTTAGACAAGCGGTCCAGGAAAGCCTCTACCTCTTCAGGCTGCTTGAAGAGTTTCACGCCATCATGCTGTACTCGTTCACAAAGTCATTTCTTGACATTTGCTTGTCTTTTTCTCAGCACGGCAACAGAGAAATCTTCAAAGATGGAGATATGCCGTTTGTAAACCAGCTGGCTCGCGCAGCTTGTAGAATACATGCTTTGTCTTGGAAGTTGTGAAGTTTTAGAATCAGCGCCCGCGGTCTCTCTCCAGGTGCGGGATGATGTGTAAGAACGCAATGTGCGCGCTCTATCATTACCTGGTGATTCTTAAACTTTATTCTCAAGAGCCTTATCGACGCCTGCCAAAACTTCTGTTGTAATTCTCTTTACTGTCGATATCGCTGGGAGCCATTAGTGCATCCGCCATTTTTGGCCGCAAGCTCGTTTTTAACTTTGAAGATTCCCTTTTACGAAGATTGTAACTTTGGTCAGGTTGTTTCGTTGACATACCTTATTTCATCTACATTTGTTTTTAGCACTATAGGAAGCAATGTTAAATCTGATGAGGGAAAAGTTTGAAACCTTTGCCGGAGCTCGCCAGCAACACATCTACTCCATAATTTGCGTCACGTGACCCCCCCTAATTAAAAATTTTAATAAAAATTACAATAGGATCTGAATACTTCAGTAATTTTTATAAACTTTTATTTTATTATTTTTTAAACATTGCTATTCAGGTTTGATGTATTTTTATTTCTGTTTTAGGTGGGTTTTATTTATTTATTCCAATAATTTTAATTGTAAATTTTAAGTAATTAGAAATGTTGCCTTGGTTAAATGAATAGTTTTTTTTTTTTTTTTTTTTTAATTCACATTAAATAATTTTCACTTTATTTTATTTCACTTTATTTTAATTAACAAAAATGTTTTAGTATTTTAGTTAACCATAAAAAGCTTTTAAATCTTTCAGTCTGTAGTCATTTTGTGGGCATAAAATCACTATATACAGAACAGCCAATAATCATTTGTGTCCCACCACATTCTTTGCTTTGTGAAATCATAACTGACCAGTGACCTGTTGAGTATATATTGAGTGTACGGTGCGAAAATTTCTCCTTTTTTTCCTGGGGGCACGTTTGAGTAGTTGCATTGAACCCAATGGGAGCAGCTTTTGATTACTGACTGACTAGATTACTGAGATCTTATCTGAAGCTCCAGAGGAATTACTAAGGTCCATTTCATCTTATTGCTGTCTAGGAGAAAAAAATTGTATGTAGTATTCATTTAAGTAAATTATAGTAGTTTTGAAGTTATTTTTGTTATTAAAATAAATAAATTAAACTGTAATTGTATTTAAAACAGTAAATGTTTTATTTAAATAATCATTTATTTTAAATAGTCATTTATTAATTTAATTGATTTAGCAAAAAATTTATTTATTAAAATTGAAAAAAATTTTACAATTATTAACATTTATTATTAAAAATATTTGAATATTTTACAATTTATTTTGAGTTATTTTTTTAATTCCCTAGAATTACTGTAATTGTATTTAAAACAGTAAATGTTTTATTTAAAATAATAATTTTAAATACACTTTAAGTTAAAAAATATTTATTAAAATTAAAATTACTGTAAAAATATTTTCAAATGGGAGGTTTTTAATTAAAACCTGTAATACTATTTTCAAATGGGAGGCTGAAAACCAAGTGTGAGGACGAAAACAGCTCATCAGGCCCAGAGACCTCAAAGTCATTAATTTGAAAGGACCTGTTGACGTACGTGTTCATATGTCTTTAGTTTTGTTGGAGACATAATGACACTTTTGCTAATGAGAGATGCCTGAGGTATGAAGAGCTGCTTATTTTTCTAAAAGCAATTTGAAAATGAGCTACACACATCCTTGAAATGTCAGGAAAGAAGCCAAACTTGCGCTCTCACTGAGCGTTTGCTTTCTAGTCTGCTGTGACAGCTGGGATTTGCTTCTGGAGCGATCTGGAGTTTTCTGTGAGGTTTGGACAGGAGTGAAGGGTGAGTTTGAAGGGTGTTTAAGATTGAAGGGTGGATGGAGGAAAATGTTTGTCCTGCTAAAGGTCAGAACAGACAGCAGAACTAATGGATTATTATTTGCATCATAATGTGGCTTCAGACCCAAGGTCATTATAGGTCATTAACTAAAACTAAAACCAGAAAATAAACCTTTGCTGTTTAAAATAAACTTTAACTGAAATAAAATAAAAGATAATTATATTTTATTTTAGCTAGTTCCTCAGGCAAAAATTCTCATTTTTACTACTTGATGTACTAAAATCACTAAAAATGAATAAAAACATATTTAAAAAATGACAACAGTAAAAAACAAAATCGCTAAAACTTTAACTAAAATAAAAGGTAATAAAAGGTAAACATCAATTATTAAAAATAAATAATAATTTTATAATAGCCTACTCAGTTCCTGTGAATTACAGTATTACTAATTAATTACTGTAATACCCAGGGTTTATTTTAAATTATTTGTAATTTTAATTAAAAATAATATTTTTAATGTTGTTTAAAGAACAATTTTAAATGAAAAATGTTTATTAAAATTAAAATTACTCATTAAAATTCTTTCACATTTTATTATAGTCTAATAATTAAAAAAAAAGTAATAAAAACTATAATAGAAGCTCAATACTTCAGACATTTTTATTAGCTTTTATTCTTATTTTTTTTTAAATATTTTTTATATTTTCATTTGAATTATTTTTATTAATTTTGTTGTGTAATTTTGACATTTTTATTTATTTATTTATTTTTATGTTTTACTTTAAATGAAATTTAGAAATTAGTAACCAAACATTACAAACATAAAACAAAAGTGTTTTAATGGTTTAATCTTAGTTCATGATAATAACCCTAGTAGGGAGTGAATTGGAAGCTGCTTTGGATCTAAACTGAAGTAGCACTCGGACAGATTGTGTTTCATATTCAGGTTTAAGTGCTTTCTGATCAGTTATTCATCATTTATTAGAGTATCCGAGTGCTTCATCATTGTATGGTGGACACACGTACACACACACACACACACACACACATACACTGGTTTCAATGTTTTATGGGGACATTCCATAGACGTAATGTTTTTTATACTATATAAACTGTATTTTTTGTCCCCTTACCCCAAACCTACCCTTCACACAAGTCAGAAAACTAAGCTGTTTTTCTCATGGGGGCCCAAAAATGTCCATTTGGTCCTCATAATGTGGTAAATACCAGCTACACACAAACACACACGTAAGTTATGTTACATAAGGTTAGTTGCAGCATGGAGACCAAGAGAAACTGAGGTTTGCTAAAATACAGAACGTATGAGTCAATGTTGTGGCGCTGTTTGAAATACAAACAATGTTCGATTTCTCTAACTGCATTGGACAGAGCGGTGCCTTTGTTTGTTTACAGAACGAATGGCAGACTCCTCTGCACATCGCCGCTCTGGAAGGAGACGAGAACATGCTGAAGTTCTTGTACCACTGCAAGGCCAATCCCAACATTTTGGACAAGGTGAGACAGAAAGAAAAACACAGATTATAACTGAATATTTAATTCAGTTCACCTTTTTATGTACAATAAAGATTCACAAATGTGTTTGTGAGCCAAGCTCTTTTAACCTAAAATGTTTCCTTGACTTAAATTTAATATATGGGTTCTCTCTCTGTCTTTTGTCTCAGATGGACAGATCTCCTCTACACATCGCCGCAGAGCAGGGACACACTAATGTAGTCGAGATCCTCACTGAGAAATTCAAGTCATGTGTTTTAGCAAGAACAAAGGTGACCCGCTTTCAAACCATTTATTATTGGTTAATATGCAAAAAAAAAAAAAAAAAAAAAAAAAAGTCTCAAATAAGTATAGACTTGATTATTTGGAATCAATATCATTTAAATTAATATTACTGCTGTCTATAATAAAAGCAACTGAGAAATTAAGACATCTCATATGGTATTTCTTTTCTGTGTACCAGACTACATAACAGACTCTATACTGAACTATGTACTAGACTATATAACAAACCATACACTGAACTATATATGAGACTACATAGCAGACTCTAAACTGAATTATATACTGGACTACATAACAGACTATATTTAGTATTATATACCAGACTACATAACAGACTATATACTTAACTATGTACTATACTACATAACAGACAATATACGCAACATATACCAGACTACATAGGGCTATATACTCGACTATGTACTAGATTATACAGTAGTCAACATTTGAAGTGGATCCAAGCCTTTCATAAAAGTTGTCCTAAAACCAAAACAATACCCATTCTTGTCTTAGGACAACTTTGATTAACTTTTTTTGATCCACTTCAAATGTTGACTACTGTATATGCAAGACTACATACCAGACTATATAACAGACTATGCTGAACTATATACTGGACTATGTAACATACCATATACTGAACTATATACAAGACTATATAACAAATTACATAACAGACTATATGCTGAACTATATACCAGACTATATAATAGACTACATAACAGACTATACACTCAACTATATAGTAGACTACATAACAGACTGTATGCTGACCTATATACCAGATTATATAACAGAATATATACTGAATGATATAACATATATCAGACTATATAACAGACTACTTTGCAGACTATATACTCAACTATATACTATACTACATAACAGACTATATACTGAACTACATACCAGATTATATATACAAGACTACATAACAGACTATATACTCAACTATATACAAGACCATATAATAGACTACATACTAAACTATATACAAGACTATATAACAAACTACATAACTACATAACAGACTACATAACTATATACATGAATATATATGCAAGGCTACATAATAGACTATATCAGACTATACTATACTATACTATACTCAACTTTATACAAGACTACATAACAAACTATATATTGAACTATATACCAGACTATATAATAGACTACATAACAGACTATATACTCAGCTATATACTAGACTACTACAGATTATATAACAAAATATATACTGAACAATATAACATATAACAGGCTATATACTGAACTATATAAAAGACTATATGACAGTCTGTGTACTGAACTATATACTAATCTATATACTGATCTATAAACAAGACTACATAACAGACTATATACTGTACTATGTACCAGACTAAATAATAGACTACATAACAGACCATATAGTCAACTGTATACCTGAATATATATGCAAGGCTACATAATAGACTATACCAGATTATATACTCAACTATATACTAGACTACTACAGATTGTATAACAAAATATATACTGAACAATATAACATATAACAGGCTATATACTGAACTACATAAAAGACTATATGACAGTCTGTATACCGAACTATATACTAATCTATATACTGATCTATAAACAAGACTACATAACAGACCAACTACTCAACTATATACTGGACTACATAACAGACTATATACTGACCTATATACCAGACTAAATAAAAGACTACATAACAGACCATATACTCAATAATATACTAGACTATATAACAGACTATATACTGACCTATATACCAGATCATATAACAGAATATATACTGAACTATACACAAGACTACATAACAGACTATATACTGACCTATATACCAGACTATATAACAGAATATATACTCAATAGTATAACAAACTATATACTGAACTATGTACCAGACTGTATAACAGACTGTGTACTGAACTATATACAAGACTACATAACAGACTATATTGTAATCTGTGAAGATGTTTCTAATGAGTCTCCTGGATGGTTTCAAACAGAATGGCAACACTCTTCTGCATATCGCATCTCAATATGGTCACCCCACCACCACTCTGGCGTTACTGAGGAAAGGCGTCCCGCTGCACATGCCCAACAAGGTACTGAATGCAGCACTGAAGTTTGATTAGTGGATTGATTATCAGAAGATTGAAGGCAGCTATTCAAAAGTAATTTAATCAGATTGGTTTAGATCTTAAATTAAAACTGATTAAATTACTTTTGAAATTGAAAATATAAGGGGATGTTTATATTATTTTATTGTTCTGTTCCTGTTAATTAAAAACACTTGACCTTATGCTGACTCTTCTGTCTGTTATAGCTAGTAACCTTTGTTTTGATATGTGACCCCATTTAGAGCTCTAATAGTCCAGATTTGGTCATGTGTAAAAGTGTTTCATAGGATTTCCAAATCCAGATCATTCTGATCCAGATTAAACTCTTTTGAGCAATCAAATATTGTTTTATTCTATGACTCTTGTTTTCTGGTTGTGACTGAACTTGTTTATAAAATGTCGTTTGGTGTATGGTTGGATGTTGTGTAATGTTGTGCAGTCTGGGGCGGTTTGTCTTCACGCTGCGGCTAAGAGAGGACACACGGCTGTAGTGAAAGCTCTGCTCCAGAAGGGGGCGCATGTGGACGCCACATCTAAAGACGGACTGACGGCACTTCACATCGCGGTGGAGAACTGCAAGCCGCAGGTGGTGCAGATGCTGCTGGGATTCGGAGCACATGTGCAGCTCAGAGGAGGAAGGGTAAGAAAACACATCTGTACACATCTGATTTATCATCAAGACATTTCAATAAGAGTTCAGCGAGGCATTATTTGAAACTAATCTTAACTCAAATTATTTTAAAGAAATAGTTACAGCAGTACATTTATTATAGTATTTATTCATTTTAGATAATAAAAATATAACTGTTCATTCTTAGTTCATGTTAGCCCAGGTCTGTTAAGTAATATTTAAAACTTTTGATTTTAATAATGTATTAGTCATGGTAATAATTTTAGTTAGTTGCCTTAGTTAACTTGATGTACTAAGATAACTGAAATAAAAAATTAATAAACACTGTGTAGACACAAAAATTTAGACTTAACCATAAAAATTATATTTGTTACTTGAAGTAAAATAAAAAAAATATATAATTTAATAATTAAAAATATATATATAAAATAATTAATTTCTAAAATATAAAATAATAAAGTAAATAATTTATTAAATAATTTTTTATTTCAGGTAGTTGGCAACATTTCTCACTGTTATTTAGTGTTGAATGGAATGATGTACTAAAATAACGTCTCGCCGTGACTTTAGTCACTCGGAGAGCGAAGTCAGTCGCTGTGCGCAGCTCCTGCATCAACCTCGGATCAGGACCACCCTGGTGCAGCTGTTTCAGTGCTTAGGCCTGATGTACTTGCAGGATGGCCATAGCATGCAAGGCAGAGGCAGCCTGGACCGCAGCACTGCAAGCCTTGGCGGCGAGCGCTGACGACAGCTTACAGGCCTTGGACGGGAGGCAAGGACGATTCCTCCAGGTAGCGGTGTTTTGCGGGTACAGGTGCACTGCAACTGCACGCTCCATCTGGGGAACGTCAACATACCCCCTGGCTGCCCCGTCATTAGAAGTCAGGAAGCTACCGCATCCAGAAGCACGCGATCGGAAAGACATCTCGAAAGACACTCTTGACGACCGTGCTTTGTTGGAAAATTGCTCTTTTTGTGCTGGTTTGCCCAGGGAAGGACCGCGGCACAAGCATGCACTCAAAGAGGTGGTCCTCGCTGTATGCAAAGTTACTGGCAGCAAGGAAATGCAGCCGGCTACGCAGCCAAGAGTCCAATGACGAAATCTTCTTTCCAGTCAACTTTCGGTGAAGCTCATAAGCAGAAATCTGAGTGAGTGGATGCACGCCACCATCTTACAGGTGCATCTCAATAAATTAGAATGTCGTGGAAAAGTTAATTTATTTCAGTAATTCAACTCAAATTGTGAAACTCGTGTATTAAATAAATTCACTGCACACCGACTGAAGTAGTTTAAGTCTTTGGTTCTTTTAATTGTGATGATTTTGGCTCACATTTAACAAAAACCCACCAATCCGCTATCTCAACAAATTAGAATATGGTGACATGCCAATCAGCTAATCAACTCAAAACACCTGCAAAGGTTTTCTGAGCCTTCAAAATGGTTTCTAAGTTTGGTTCACTAGGCTACACAATCATGGGGAAGACTGCTGATCTGACAGTTGTCCAGAAGACAGTCATTGACACCCTTCACAAGGAGGGTAAGCCACAAACATTCATTGCCAAAGAAGCTGGCTGTTCACAGAGTGCTGTATCCAAGCATGTTAACAGGAAGTTGAGTGGAAGGAAAAAGTGTGGAAGAAAAAGATGGACAACCAACCAAGAGAACCGCAGCTTTGAGAGGCTTGCCAAGCAAAATCAATTCAAGAATTTGGATGGACTGAGGCTGGGGTCAAGGCGTCAAGAGCCACCACACACAGATGTGTCAAGGAATTTGGCTACAGTTGTCGTATTCCTCTTGTTAAGCCATTCCTGAACCACAGACAACGTCAGAGGCGTCTTACCTGGGCTAAGGAGAAGAAGAAATGGACTGTTGCCTGGTGGTCCAAAGTCCTCTTTTCAGATGAGAGCAAGTTTTGTATTTTATTTGGAAACCAAGGTCCTAGAGTCTGGAGGAAGGGTGGAGAAGCTCATAGCCCAAGTCCAGTGTTAAGTTTCCACAGTCTGTGATGATTTGGGGTGCAATGTCATCTGCTGGTGTTGGTCCACTGTGTTTTTTGAAAACCAAAGTCACTGCACCCGTTTACCAAGAAATTTTAGAGCACTTCATGCTTCCTTCTGCTGACCAGCTTTTTAAAGATGCTGATTTCATTTTCCAGCAGGATTTGGCACTCGCCAACACTGCCAAAAGCACCAAAAGTTGGTTAAATGACCATGGTGTTGGTGTGCTTGACTGGCCAACAAACTTACAAGACCTGAACTCCATAGAGAATCTATGGGGTACTGTCAAGAGGAGAATGAGAAACAAGAGACCAAAAAATGCAGATGAGCTGAAGGCCACTGTCAAAGAAACCTGGGCTTCCGTAGCACCTCAGCAGTGCCACAGACTGATCACCTCCATGCCACGCTGAATTGAGGCAGTAATTAAAGCAAAAGGAGCTCCTACCAAGTATTGAGTACATATACAGTAAGTGAACATACTTTCCAGAAGGCCAACAATTCACTAAAAATGTTTATTTTATTGGTCTTATGAAGTATTCTAATTTGTTGAGATAGTGAATTGGTGGGTTTTTGTTAAATGTGAGCCAAAATCATCACAATTAAAAGAACCAAAGACTTAAACTACTTCAATCTGTGTGCATTGAATTTATGTAATACAAGAGTTTTACAATTTGAGTTGAATTGCTGAAATAAAGCGACATTCCACGACATTCTAATTTACTGAGATACACCTGTATATACCCATATGTACGGGTGAGTGGCTTGGCATGAAAATTCCACTCGCCAATTTTCATTGGCCTTTTCCAATTAACTCAGAGGTGAATGGGCTCCCAAGCGAGACCCCAAATACGTCTGTTATGACGTAACACTGTAGAGTACGACTGAGGGGGAACTAAAACTAAAACTGAATTTTTTTTTTTTTTAACGTAATAAGGACATTTAAAAATAATGCTGATACTTGAAACTTAAACATATTTTATTTCAGCTAGTTACCAAGAATTTAATATAGTTGATCTTGATGTGCTAAAATAAAAAACTAAATTAAAATAAGTAATAATATAAAGTAAAATTGAATATAAAAAAACATCATAGACATATATTTAAAAAAATAATAATAAAAGTGACAAAAGCACAAAACAAAATTACTAAAATAAAATGAAAACAGAAAATATTAAAATAAAAGCTAATTATAAACATTGTATAGTTACTTAAAACGAAAACTTATTTAATTTCAGCCTGTTTTTTATTTAGTTGACCGTGATGTACTAAAATAATGAAATAAAAATGTAAAATTGAAAATTAAAAAAAAAAAAAAAAAACGAAATAGATATATATTTGGGAAAAAAATAATAAAAGTGGCAAAAACACAAAACAAAATTCTTAAAATTAATAAAAAAAAAGGAAAACTAAATATAAAATAAGTGCTAATTATAAACATTATATAGTTACTTGAAACTTAAACTAATTTTATTTCAGCCTGTTGCCAAGGAAACTTTTTTTTATTTGGTTGACCTTGATGCACCAAAATAATAATAATAAAAAAAAAAGTATATAGACATAAAAAAAGGGACAAAAGCACAAAACAAAATTCTTAAAATGAAAACAGAATATAAAAATAAAAGTTAATTAAAAATATTAAAAACATAGTACAATTTTATAATTATAAAATAATACTGGTATTATTTTCTCACCTGCATGCTGTTGTTATTATTTTCCATGAAACACAAAATGAAAACATTTGAAGGCATTTTGAAGAAGGAAATTTTGATTTCAGGTCCGTTAAAGTTCAGGCTGCATCATTCTGCAAATTATAGCTGTTTTGCAAACATGTGCAAAAACTCCAGGGTGTTTCATTGGTTTATAAAAAATTAACATCAAATGAAAGCAAACTTTTGGTTTATGTGCATGTCCTCTATAAAGGCACAGGAAACCCCTCTGCACATCGCAGCGAGAGTGAAGGAAGGTGAACGGGCAGCCGAAATGCTTCTGAAGAGTGGAGCGGATGTGAACGCAGAGCAGGAGGTCGGTCAGAAGGGGGCTTCACAGGTTCACAGTGTTTAACAGAGTTAAAATTGCCATTAAAATAGTGTTTCTCTGATCAGAATGGAGAGACCGCTATGCATGTAGCCGCACGTCACGGCGCTCTACAGATGATACAAGCACTGATCCAGGATGGTGGAGACGTGACCTGGAAATCTAAGGTATGTGATTAAACATCTGCCCTGGAGAAATACTGCATTTTAAAGTGAGACACAACAAAATAAATAATAAATAATACAATCATATTTATTATTTTAATAGTTATAATAAAATATTTTTCTTTTATGCATGAACTAATGTTAAATTGTGTGGTTTTAAATGTTAAAAATTTATTATAATATTTAAAAGTTAACATTACACTAGATTAATAAATGCTGGGAAAGTGCAGTTTATTGTTATTATTTATTTATTTATTTATTTAAAGTGTACTGTTTAAAATGTTGTTATATTTTATATTTTTGTACTGTATTCTGTGTTTTATATTTATATTAATTCAACCCCAAATTTTAAAAAGCCATACTAAAATGTATTTATTTGCTTATTTATTTATTAAAAATGTACTGTTCAAAAGTTATCTATAGTTAGTTTTTTTGTATTGTACTCTTTTTATTTTATTAATATTTATTAATTCATTCCCAACTTAAAAGAAAGCCATAATAAGATTTATTTATTTATTTAAAATGCCCTGTTTGAAATTTCTTTAAATTTTATATTTTTGTATTGTATTCTATATATTTTGTTTATATTTATATTATTTATGTTTATATTTATATTTAATTTATATTAATTAATTTAATATTTATTAATAGTTTAATTAATTAATTAATTAATTAATTCAACCCCAACTTTAAAAAGCCATACTAAAATGTATTTATTTTTTTATTTATTTAGTAAAAATGTCAAAAGATATTTATATTTTGTTTTATATTTATATTTTATTTTTTATATTTTGTTCATAGTTATTAATTCAGCCCTAACTTTAAGAAAGCCATAAGTAAATATTTATTTATAATGTACTTTTTGAAATTGCTTTATATTTTACATTTTTGTATTGTATTCTGTATATTTTGTGTATATTTTAATTTATTAGTTTAACCCCAACTTTAAAAAGCCATACTAAAGTGTATTTATTTTTTTATTTATTTAGTAAAAATGTCAAAAGCTATTTATATTTTGTATTTTAATTTTTATATATTGTTAATATTTATTAATTCAGCCCCAACTTTAAGAAAGCCATAATATTTCTTTATTTATTTATTTATAATGTACTTATTGAAATTTCTTTATATTTTATATTTTTTAACTGTATTCTATATATTTTATTTATATTTATTAATTTAACCCCCACCTTTAAAATAGCCATACTAAAATGTGTTTTTTATTTGCTTATAAGTTTATTTAATAAAACGTCCTGTTTAGAAGTTATGAATATTTTGTATTTTTTATTGTTGTCTTTATATTTTGTTTATGTTTTAAATTCAAACATAATTCAAGCCATATTAAGATGTATTTATTCATTTGCATTGTTTTGTTTTGGTATTCTATATCAGTGTTATCTAAATTTAGCCCCAACTTTAAAAAGATTTTTAAATAAGATTTATTTAATATATATATTACTTTATATATTATATTTTTGTATTGTATTCTGTATATTTAGTTTATATTTATATACATATTTATATTTATTAATTCAACCCCAACTGTAAAAAGCCATACTAAAGTGTATTTATTTGTTTATTTAGTAAAAAAGGTCAAAAGATACTTATATTTTGTTTTATATTTATATTTTATTTTTTATATTTTGTTGATATTTATCAGTTCAGTCCCAACTTTCAGAAATCCTTAATAAGTAAATATTTTTTAGTGTTGTCTTTATATTTTGTTTATGTTTGAAATTCAAACATAATTCAAGCCATACTAAGATGTATTTATTTATTTATTTATTTATTTGCATTGTTTTTGTCTTCTCTGGTAGAGATTTACTTTATTTGCAGTCTCTGTTTGGTTTCCTATATCAGTATTTTCTAAATCGAAATCTATAATATTATTTTGTGTTGAGGTTGGTGAAAGCCCTCTCCACGTTGCGGTGCATCACTGTCACGCTCACGTGCTGGAGGAGATTTTAACCTGTCTGACCAATGAGAGGAGCCGCCAGGAGGTGGAGCGCTGTGTGCGTGAAGGAAACCAGGTGAGACTCACACATCAATGAAAATGACATTATAAATTACAAACGCACCAGGCAAAACCCAGCATGCTTTGCTTGTGTTTGGTGCCCCCTGCAGAACGGCGAGACGCCACTGCACCTGGCAGCTGAGCTCAGGAGGGATGCAGTGCATCATCCGGATGAGGACACCCGCATCATCAAGATCCTGATGGAGCATCACGCCGACGTCACCGCCGTCACTCGACAGGTGTGGTTTGTGCCGTTTGAGAAAAGACAAGATTGATTTTCACAAGATTGATTAGTATGCAAAAATGGTGTTGTGAGCCTGTTTATTCAGAGTGGAGAGACGCCTCTTCATTACTGCACCAGGGTGGGAAACACTGCCACTCTTCAGGAGATGCTCAGTAACGTCCCCTCCAACCAGCTCCAGACCGCCATCAACAAACACGCGAAGGTACGAAACGTGAGATCTGCCTCACATCTCAAACTTCAGAGGCAAGACACTGCAGGTGAATAGGGTTAAAAAATGAACTAATAGTTATCGCCTTTCTTACCCAGTTGATCGATTACGTTGATAATTGCGAAAAAAATTTCTTACCAGTTTTCTAAAATGTTAGGTTTAAATATGCAAATGAGGCACTATTTGTTTGGTGTGTGTGCAAGTGCAACCTAAGTGGAGATTTATGGCTCAGTGTAGGAAAAAAACACTCATTTTGAGAAAAACGGCCTTAAAAAATATGTATTGCAATTGAAATCTATTGACACAAATAGATAAACCGCTATAAAAGAAACACTTAACAGTGTCTTTTGGATTTTTTCTTTCCACTAAAAACAAAATCTTGACAAGTGCATGAAAAAAACAGTGTTTTTGCCTGCAATGTCTCCTCCTAAGGGACTACAGCAGCGTACTACAGCAGAATAGACAGAAATGTTTTCTTTCATTGTACTTTATCCAAAGTAAAATGTGTTAATAAAAATATATATATATATTTTATTATTATTATTATTATTATACACTTTTTTTCCAGTGATAACATTATTTTAGTTTATTTTTAAAATGAAATTATCCTAAACACTAATACAAGTGTTTCTAAAAAAGCTTACTATTTTTATATTTTCAGTTTTAATTTTAGTTTAATTTTAAGTAATTTTTTATGTTAATTTTTTTTTTTTAAAGTTACTATTTAGGTTTAATTATTTTTTTTATATTAATTATTTTTAGGTTTTATCATTATTATTATTTAGTTTTGTGTTATTTATTTATTTCCAGTTAGTAATTTTAGTGCTCAAGCTTAACAGTATTTCAGTTAGTTACTAAAGCAGCATTTCAAAGTTAAAGATAATAACCCTAGGTGTGAATTATTATTTTGCATGGTTTATTTATTTATTTGTTAAGAATAATAACCCTGGATGTAAACTGTAATGCATTTGCATGTTTACTGTCAGCTCCACTGTTTAAAGTGTAATTTTTTCATCTAATCTAAAGCATGTAAAGCTGATTACTTCAGCTTTATTTCAGCTACCAAAAATGTTTAATAGTTTTACCTTTAGTTAAAGATAATAACCCTAGATGGAAATTTATTATTTTGCCTGCTTTTATTTATTTATTTATTTATTTATGTCAAGATTTATTTTTATTTTATTTATTTGTTAAATTTAATTTTAGTTTTAGTAGCAGTAATTTTAGTTAGTAATTTTAGTGCTTGAACTTAATAGTTTTAGTTAGTTGCCAAGCAATATGTCTTTTAGTTCTTTCATTTAGTTTAAATCTAATATTTGTATTTTATTTTGTTCAATTTTATCTTTGTTTAAAACTGCTTTATTTAACAAAATATTTTAATGTTATTTTAATAATATTTCATATTTAATAGATCTAGTTTGAGTGTGTGTATATCTATGTTTGTCACACAGAACGGCAGGTCGCCGCTGCTGTTGGCCGCAGAGCAGGGTCACACAGAGGTCGTAAAGATCCTGCTGCAGAACAACGCCAGAGTGGACGTGTTTGATGAGGTCAGAGAGAACGCATTTACAGTATCCATTAATACTGTGAATTAGCTTTTATTTGTTAGAATTTCACTTTTCATTTTAATTTTAGTTTAATTTTGAACATTATTTTATTTGTACTTAATTTTTTTGTGTTTTTTGTTCCAATATTTCTGTTTAGTTTTATTTGTAATTTATGTAATTTAATTTATTAATCTAGTTCAATTGATTTTCCACATTTACACTGTCAACATTACTTAATTTACTGTTAAATAACATGAGGGAAAACAATAAATAGTTGTATTTTTATGAACTAACATTAAAAAGATCGTTTAAATATTTTTGAAACAGTTCTTTATAGCTGACAGAACCCTGATGATGATGATGATGATGATGATGATAAATAATTATAATATATTATATTATATTATATACATTTTAATGATATATTAACATGAATAACATGTATTAATAAAATTCTTAAAATGTATTAATAAAAATTAATATTAAATTATTAGGTAATAAAAAAGTAATTTTGCTATTTTAGTATAATTATTTTACAATAATTGCTGTATTCATTTACTATGGTATGTACATGCTACTTTTTTTAACATGTTTTAGAAGAAACTGTATGTATTTGTTACATAAAAAAAAATGGTGTACAAATAATTGTCAGTCAGAAAATGCTAGTAAATTTCACTAACATTTACAAAAACATGCAAAGACTGAAACAGTATTTTTCGTAAAACATGCTCCAGTAATCTTGTATTTTATTAAGATATTAATAATATTTTGTTTTATTTACTAAAAAACAAGAAAAAGTCTAGTTTACATAATACTAAACAATACGCATAATGATTTTTTTTTTTTTTAACGTTGGAGAGCTTATAAAAATAATAGTATTTAATTTTGAGACTTCAGATTTTTTATGTCCTAAAGAACCATTTCAGAAATAATGAATTGTGGATTTCTTCAAAATATGAACAGGAGGGGAAGGCTGCCATTCATCTGGCCGCAGAACAAGGTCATCAAGATATCGTGGACGTCCTGCTGGCCCATAAGGCCTTTGTGAACGTCAAAACCAAACAGGGCCTGACGCCTCTGCACCTCAGCGCTCAGAGCGGCTCGGCGCAGCTCGTCAGGTTATTGGTGGAGACCCATCAGGCCAGTGTTGATGCTCTCTCTCTGGTAAGAGACACAGAGTATATAATATGATCTTAATCCCAGAGAAATTAAACTGAACAGATCGTTTTCACAGAAAAAGCAGACGCCTCTGCATTTGGCAGCCATTAGTGGACAACTGGACGTTTGCAGCAGCCTGTTAAGCCTGAAAGCAGACATCACTGCCACAGATATCGTGAGTATAATCAGAAACCTAGACACTTGCAATCCATCATATATATAAATAATATCACATATCCACTCTCAAACTAACAAATATTATGATGTGACCTGAGTGTAAATAAAAAATGAATAATAATAATAAAATTTGCATTTGCTGCCTAAAAGAAGTATATATTCTCAAAATATTTTTTATATATTATATGTTTAATTAGTCCTGTCATCGTGGGTCATATCGTGGTGTTTGGTGTGTGTTGTTTCAGCGCGGTCAGACTCCTCTTCATTTGGCGGCGGAGAACAATCACTCTGAGGTGGTGAAGCTGTTTCTGAGGCACAGACCTGAATTAGCCACGCTAGCAAACATGGAGGGAGCGACCTGCACGCACATCGCTGCGGCTAAAGGCAGTGTGGCCGTCATTAAAGAACTGCTTCTGTTTAATCAAAGAGGAGCTGGAACACTCAACAACAAGGTCAGTCACCAGTCAGATCATTTGGTTTGATTATTTTAATATCATTGAGCTGCTGTTATCATTTTTATTCATATTTTGAAGATTGAAAGGAGAAGTTCACTTCCAAAACAAAGATTCACGTATAATGTACTCACCCCCTTGTCATCCAAGATGAAGAAATTATGTTTTTTGAGGAAAATATTTCAGGATTTTTCTCCATATAATGGACTGATATTGTGCCCCGAGTTTGAACTTCCAAAATTCAGTTTAAGTGTGGCTTAAAACGATCCCAAATGCAGATGTAAATGATCCCAGCCGAGGAAGAAGGGTCTTATCTAGCAAAACGATCGGTTAATTTCAGTAAAAAAAATCTATTTAAATACTTTTTAATCTCAAACGCAGAGGGTTAGGGTATGTCGAAAACTGATCGTATTTTCTCCCTCTTTAAAAATCATTTTAAAAATGTTTGAACTGGAACAAAAACAGTCCAGGCAAAAAAGCATTTGACATTAAAAAGTTATAAACTGTTTTTTTTTAATGTAAATAACCGATCGTTTCGCTAGATAAGACCCTTCCTCCTCGGCTGGGATCGTTTAAGCAAAGCTGCATTTAAACTGCATTTTGGAAGTTCAATATCGGGGCACCAGATCAGTCTATTATATGGAGAAAAATGCAGAAATGTTTTCCTCAAAAAAACATAATTTCTTTACGACTGAAGAAAGAAAGACATGAACATCTTGGATGACAAGGGGGTGAGTACATCATTTGTAAATTGTTGTTCTGGAAGTGGACTTCTCCTTTAACATTTTTTATTTTAGTTAAAGAGTTATGTTTTTTGATTTCATTTTTAGTTATTTTGGTATATATATATATATATATATATATATAAATGTAGTATATCTAACTAAATAAAATTGTGTGAAATGATTCAACTAGCTGACATAAGTAACGAAAGTGTTTTTTTTTTTTTTTTTTTTTTTATTTTAGTTTTCCATTTTAGTTTCTTATTTTTATTTTAGTACATCAGGTGAAAGTGCTGCCTTTGCAACTAGCTAAAATAAAATAAGTATATTTTTAAGTTTTAAGTTTTATATTTAATATTTAAAATTAGGCATTTTTTCACATTTATTAGTTTTTATTTATTTTGATTTCATTTTTA
This sequence comes from Labeo rohita, assembly GCF_022985175.1. NCBI lineage: Eukaryota > Metazoa > Chordata > Actinopteri > Cypriniformes > Cyprinidae > Labeo > Labeo rohita. Next base: position 32,373,336 of record NC_066887.1, read on the forward strand.
GTTATTTTAGTATATCTTAAAAATATATATTCATACATACATACATACATACATATGTACATATATATTTAATATATATATTTAATATAAATTTTGTAGCTTAAGTTAAAAAAATGGTTTCTATTTTAGTTTTCTATTTTAGTTTCTATTTTTATTTTTTGTACATCAAGTTAAAGTGTTGCCTTTGTTTGCAACTAGCTAAAATAAAATAAGTATATATATATATATATATATATATATATATATATAATATTGTGTTTTTATTTTGTTTTATTTATTTAATAAAAATATATATATATATATATATATATATTAATATAAATTTAGTATAACTAACTAAATAAAATTGAGAAATGATGTAGGTTAAAGTGTTGCTAAAATAAAATAGTTTTTTAAAAATATTTTTTTAGGAAACGCTTATTTTTTTTCAAGTAACAATAATTATGTATATATATATATATATATATATTTTTTTTTTAATGTTTTTTATGTCTATAGTTTTATGAATAATTTCTTCATTTTAGTTTTAGTTATTTAATACATCAGTGTAAACTAAAAGAAAATTATTGCCTTGGCAAGTAGCTGAAATTAAATATGTTGATTTGTTTTTATATTTTATTTTAGTTTTTTTGTTTCATTTATTTTATTTCACGTAATGTTTTACTGTTTAATGTTTTTTTTTTATGTCTATAAAGTGTATATTAATTTTTATTTCCGTTTCAGCTATTTAATACATCAAGCTAAACTAAATGAAAACATGAAACTAGCTGAAATAAAATAAGTTTAATTTTCAGTTATTTATAACTACACTGTTGTTTGTAACGCGGCAGGCTAACGGTTTGTGTCCACTGCATTTGGCTGCTGCTGGCGGTCATATGGAGGTGGTGAAAGTTCTTCTGGAGGCTGGAGCATCAGTGACAGAGGAGGACGCTGTGAGTTTGAAAAACAATGATAGACTTGTGTAAGATGTTTTATGTAGAATGTGATGAAGAACATTGATATTTCCACTGACCTTTGACCCTTTCAGGAGGGCATGACGGCCATACATTTGGCTGCCAAGAACGGACACACTCATATTCTGGAGGTGCTGAAAGGTAGCGTTTCACTGAAGATCCAGAGCTCCAAGGTGCTTCAAGTGAAATATTATAAATGTTAAAAAGCAGAACTGTAATGTAATGTGTCAGTGTTACTGAATCATCTCTATGTGTTTGTGTAGACGGGTTTGACGGCTCTGCACGTGGCAGCCTGTTTTGGACAGGTGGACTTCGTGAGAGAAATCCTGACTAAAGTTCCAGCCACAATACGCAGCGAATTCCCCACCAACAGAGGCAGCAGCAGCGGCAAAGATGATGTGAAGAGGCAGCAGCCGTTAGCTGAGGTGACACAACAGCACAGTTTTAACTCACAGAGATACACTGCAAAAATAAGACAATTTAATTACATTTCTTGGTTTGCATTGAAGCTTTACATGTTGTTAATGCATTTTGTTTTCACAAATTAGGAATCAAATCCATGAGCATTGTTATTGTCATTATTTTTATTTGAAAAATAATTTAGTTTTTATTTTTATCTAAATAAATGCATCTTTACACAGTCCAGTTTATTCTGAGTGGATTTATACTCCAAATTCAATATAACATAAAAGAATAAATAATCTAACCTTATATATATATATATATATATATATACATATACGTGTGTGTGTGTGTGTGTGCGTGTATATAATAGAATTATAACTCATAATTTAGTTAAATATATTTATTTCTTTAATTAATTTATTTAGAGTGAATTTACACTCCAAATCCAATATAACATAAAAGAATAAAATAAACTTATTATATTAAAATATTTATAATTATTATTTACTTATTGTTGTTGTTATTATTATTATTATTAATCTTTACACAGTCCAGTTTATTTTGAATGAATTTATACTTTAAACTTAATGTAACATAAAAGAATAAAATAAATATTATTATAAAAAATTATATTTACTTACATTATTATTATATTATATATTTAAAATGATTAATATTTTCATATTCAGATTCATATTTAATGTTAAAACATTAATATCAACATTTTATTGTACATGTTCATTCTGTATGTGCAACTTTAGCTGCCTTTGCTGAGTAAAGGATATTCAAGATATATCCAAAAAGTAATTTTGCTTTTACTGCACCAAAAACCACAATGTCCTATCATTATTGCTTGATTTCTGACTCTGTGTGTGTGTGTGTATGTGTGTGTGTTCAGTCAGGTTACACTCCTCTGCACCTGGCGGCTCAGTCCGGTCATGAGAACGTGGTTCGCCTGTTGCTGAATTCTCCTGGAGTTCAGGCTGATGCTGAAACAGACATTCAGGCAAGAGATCAGAAGCACTGCTGCGGTCTGAAGCGTGTCGTTTAAGCGTGGTACTGACCGTTCGTCGTGTGTTTCAGGGCTCCAGTCCTCTGCACCTGGCGGCTCAAAACGGACACACGGCTGTGGTCGGGCTGCTGCTCAGCCGCTCTGGATCTCTGCTGCAGCTGACCGACAAACGCGGATGTACCTGTCTGCATCTGGCCGCCGCGCACGGACACATGGCCATGGTGAGAGTCCTGCTGGGACAGGGAGCGGAGATCAATCACACGGACATGGTGAGAAAAAACCTGTCATGTAAAGAGTCATGTCTTAAACAGTGGCGGCTACTGGTCTGTCAAATAGGGGAAGCTCATTTTCGGTCTACATCATAAAATTGTCTATTTATTTATTCACAAGAATGTGCCTTATTGTCATTAGTGAGTCACAATGCAAACAATCGTAAAAAAAAAAAGCTTTAGTTTTATTATGCGAAATATGATGTATTTTTTCTTTTAGTCAGATGCTACTATATAGTATAAATATTTTGCAATTTAAATAAGGTTATTATGGAGATTTATTTATTTATTTATAAAGTATTTTAATAGAAATATAAGGTTTCATTATGTTATGTTAAATTTTTTCAAGATTACTATATATATATATATATATATATATATTAATTTATAGTCATCCTCCATGTTAATATTTAATGTAGTCATCTATATATATATATTGATTACTACATTAAATATTAACATGAATGAATGAATGAACGATCTAAAAAAAATATTAAACTCTGTAAAAGTGAAACAAGGAATGTGGTGTATAATTGTGTGAAATGTATGATGAAAATCAAGCAATTTCGCCAAGCAAATATAAAGAAATAGGTTGCAGCAGTTCTTATTTCGACTGAACTTGAGAAATCCGCGATGGGACTGAGCGCGAATAGCTTCAGCGATTCCTTATAGTACAAAATCGCTGTCAGTCAAAAGGAGATGCAATCTTTCGACAGACCCTCCAATCATCACGCAGAAGCTCGGAGTCCAGGCCAGCCCACTCCTCATTTGCTCCTCATTCACCCCCAGAGACGCTGAGCGTCCGTGGGCGGGACATAATCGCAGCGTTTATCCAATGACCGTCTAGTTTCAAAGCACTGAAAAAAAAACGTTCAAAGCAGCCGCATTGAAGTCAATGGACGCTGGGCTTCAACGGGGAAATGCACTGTGACGCTACGGGAATGTATGAGAAGAAAATCAAGTCAGCCGACCTGCTATATCTAACTGATTCTGAACGAACTCGTCTTTGAGATGAACGTTTTCTAACGCATTTTAGTCAATAAAATGTTAATACAATAGTACATAATTTGACCATTAATTTTGTGACATTATAGGGGGAAGCTGAGCTTCCCTTGCAGTCTTAAAGAAATCGCCACTGGTCTTAAACTATGCTCAGATTTCCTGAGATACCAAAGCAGTGTTGTTATTGTTAACTACACTAAATTTATTAAAAAATGTATTTAAATACACTCTTAAAAATGCTGGGTTAAATACAACCCAGCGCTGGGTGAAATATGGAGTTGATTTGACCTAGCAGTTGGGTTAAATGTTTAAATGTTTAACCCAACCTTCTGGGTAGTTTTGTGTAACTTAACTATTGTTTAACAATTACTGTATGGCTGGCTTAAAATGAACCCAAAATAGGTTGTAAATTAAAAATCAGACATAATTAAAATATTATTAAGCCATAAGCCAAAATGTTTATTATTTAATTATTATTTATTTAACTTATTAATAAAAGTTCATTTATTGAACATATTAATAAGTGTTAATTTCCAACCTATTTTGGGTTCATTTTAAGCAAGAAATATTGCATTTTTTAAGCAATAGTTGACTTTAATAAACTCCCAGACTGCTGGGTTAAACATTTAAAAGCTGAAATAAAATAAAAAATATATATTACATTTTTAAAAAATTATTAAAAGATAAATAAAAGAAGTTTAAGTACTAAAATGATTGAAAGTAAAATTTAAATAAATATAAAGCCAAAAAATTAATTAACTAATAATTAACTTGAAAAATATAAATAAATCTTAGTGTATATATAAATACACTACTGGTTAAAAGTTTGTAATATAATAATAATATTATTATTATTATTATTATTATTATTATCATTATTATTATTATTATTATTATTATTATTATTATTATTATAAAAGTTTGTAATTATTACGATTTTTTAAAAATGTTTTTGAAAGAAGTCTCTAGTGCTCAACAAGGTTTTTGAAAATTCATCTATGCTATACTAGCAGTGAATTACATTTAAAGAAAAAAATCTAATAGAAAACATTTTAAATTGTAATAATATTTCATAATTTTACTGTATTTTTGATTATGTAAATTAAACACATTTATTCAGTTATGCCTGGTATTTGACTGGTAATGGTTTTATTTTATTTTTAATTTAAATTTCATTTTTAAATCATTTTTACTTTTTTAACTTTTACTTTTTATTTATTTTTATTTAGCTTAAATTGTTTTATCACTTAAGCTTTAGTTTCTGTAATTTCAGTTTCAATTTAATGCATCCTTGTTGAATAAAAATATTAATTTCATTCATAAAATAAAAAAAGCAAAGAAATTAAAAGTGTTATTATGGTATTATCTATGTACTATTGTAGTATTTATTAATATTTTAAATGTAAATGTTTTTTTTACATCTTCAGTTTTCACTTTATTTTTAATTTAAGCGTTTTTTGTAATTTTTACTTTTTAAATTTTTAAATTTCTTTTTTTTTCTATCCATCTTAAATTATTGTATCACTTCAGCTTTAGCTTCAGTAATCTCAGTAATTTCAGTGCATCCTTGCTGAATAAAAATATTAATTTACTTTAAGAAACAAAAAAAATAAACATCTTTGGAAACACAGCAAATAATTTAAAAGTGTTATTTTGGTATTATTTATATGCTACTTATTAATATTTTCAATGTAAAGCTTTTGTTTGTACATATTCATTTTATTTTTTATTTAAGGGTTTCTTGTAATTTTTACTTTTCTATTTATTTATATACTACTTATTAATATTTTAAATTAAAGCTTTTGTTTTTACATCTTCATCTTTCATTTTATTTTTAATTTAATGGTTTCTCTTTCTTTGCAATATTTACTTTTTTAACTTTTACTTTATTTCTGTTTAGCTTAAATTGTCACTTCAGCTTTAGTTTAATTAATTTCTGTTTCAATTTAATGCGTCCTTGCTGAATAAAAATATTAATTTATTTAGTAATAATATTTCACAATGTTACAGTATTTTTGATTAAACAAATGAAAAACATTTAATTATTCCTAATTTTGACTGGTAGTGTAATACCAAAACAACACTTCACCATAGTCGGCAGTATGAGCTCAAGTTGATAGCTGTGATCCGTAAAGCTGATGTATGTTTTCAGAGTGGCTGGACGCCGCTGCATTACGCGGCTAAAGCCGGCTGTCTGGAGACGGTGTCCTTCCTGGTGGAGAGCGGAGCGTCGCCGTGCGTCGAGTGTTGTGCCGGACGGACCCCGCTGCAGTACGCCGCTCAGGAGAACCACGAGGAAACCGTCATCTTCCTGCTGAGACGAGAGAAGAACACACTCCGACTGCTGGACGACAAGAAGGTCAGACATGTATTATTAAGTTGGCTTGAAAAAGCCAGCTTACTGTTATCCTATTTAAACTTCTTCTCCACTTCTTCTTCTGAGACTAAATTTTAAAGTGTATCTCCTCCTAGAGTTTCATAGACTGTCAAAACCAACAAAAATCCCTTAGACTGGACAGAATGTTCAAATAAGCCAATACTCTTAAAACTCCAATTATCAAAATTCAAATCTTAACTCCAAGAATCCTTTGAGACTAAATCAAGCTTCCCTTCTATGTACTATTACTAATCAATTCAAACTCATTCAAACTCGTCTAATACATCTAATATTTCTAATATTTCTAATCTATTTAAAGGAACACTTCACTTTTTTTGAAAATAGGCTCATTGTCATATGGCCATTTTTGAGCGAGATGCTAACGGTCTAATCAGATTCAATAATCTATGCTAAGCTATGCTAAAAGTGCTACCGCCAGACCCGGAGATCAGCTGAATGGATTCGAAAACGGTAAAACTAGACTGGTTAACTCTGGTTAATTGGACAATGAGCCTATTTTAAAAAAAGTGGAGTGTTCCTTTAAATCATGTTAGCAATATGCTAGTCATGCTAACAACATGCTATTAACATGCTAATTATGCTAGTAACATGCAAATCATGCTAGAATCATGCAAGTAACTTGCTAATCATGTAATCATTCTAGAAGCATGCTAGGAACTTGCTAATCATGCTAGAATCATGCAAGTAACATGCTAATCATGCTGGAAACATGCTAGCGACATGTTAATCCTGCTAGAATCATGCTAGTATCTTGCTAATCATGCTAGAATTGTGCTAGTAACATGTTAATCATGCTAGTAACTTGCAAATCATGCTAGAAGAATGCTAGTAACTTGTTAATCATGCTAGAAACATGCTAGCAACATGCTAATCATGCTAGTAACTTGCGAATCATGCTAGTAACATGCTATTCATGCTAGAAACATGCTAGTATCTTGCTAATCATGCTAGAATTGTGCTAGTAACATGTTAATCATGCTAGAAACATGTTAGTAACGTGTTAAACATGCTAGCAACTTGCTAATCATGGTAACAACATGATAGCAACACCATAGCAACCACCCTGGGTACCCTAGCAACCACCTAGCAACACCCTAGCAACCACCCTGAGTACTCTAGAAAACGCCTATAAACACCTTAGCAACCACCCCGGGTATCCTAGCAACCGCCTAGCAACCACCCCAGGTACCCTAGAAACCGCCTAGCAACACCTTTGCAACCTTCCCAGGTACCCTAGCAACCACATAGTAACACTCTAGCAACCACCCCGTGTACCCTAGCAACCGCCTAGCAACACCTTAGCAATCATCCCGGATACCCTAGCAACCACATAGCAACACCCTAGAAAACACCCTGAGTACCCTAGCAACCGCCTAACAACACCTTAGCAACCACCCTGCATACTCTAGCAACCACATAGCAACACCCTAGCAACCACCCTGAGTAACCTACCAACCACGCAGCAACACCCTATGTATCTGTTTTTCTAATAGACTGTATTGCCTTCAAAACATTCAGACTTTAATCTTTCAAACTATTTTAAACCGAAAACAGTCGAACTTAAAACTTTTTAAAACTTTTCAAAGTTTCTGGCTAGGCTTTTTCAAGACTTTTTCAAGTTTGTCTACGAACTTTACTTTCTAGTTTGTTTAATATGATGCCAAGGTTGAATCATTTCATATTTAATGAGCAGATTAGACTCATTCCTTTTGCATGTTTTGTCTGTAGTTTGTGTTCAATCTGATGGTGTGCGGCCGCATGAATGATAATCTGGCTCTGGAGGAGTTGGTTCTTCATTGTCCTGCTCCTCTGGACACGTGCGTCCGTCTGTCGCGAGCTCTGACTCAGGCCGCGCTCAGAGAGAAGGAGCGCTCCGTCGATCTACACGCCGCTGCGACTCACTGCGAGCTCATGGCCTCTGACCTCCTGACCCTCGCCGCCTCGGCCGGGGGTCACGGCGCCGGTCCAATCCTCAGGGCCGTGGACCACCGGGGCGCCAGCATGCTGGACTGCCTGATCGAGGGCCAGCAGAAGGGTGTGGTGTCCCATTCGGCGGTGCAGACGTATCTGATGGACGTGTGGTACGGAAGCCTGCAGTGGGACTCGTGGAAGATCGTGCTGCTGTTCTTCTGTTTGCTGTTCTGTCCTCCACTGTGGCTGGTGCTCTCACTGCCACTCTGCAAAAGACACAGGTCTGGTCTTTTGCAGTAAATTTCTCACCAAGGCTGCATTTATTTGTTTAAAAATACAGTAAAAATGGTAATATTGTGAAATATTATTGCCATTTAAAATAGCTTTTTTCTATGTAAATATATTGTAAAATGTAATTTATTCCTGTGACATAAAGCTGAATTTTCATTTCATTACTCCAGTCTTCAGTGTCACTTGATCCTTCAGAAATCATTCAGATATGCTGATTTGCTGCTCAAGAAACATTTATGATTATTACTGATGTTTTGTAGAAACAGTGATACATTTGGTTTTTCAAGATTCTTTGATGAATAGACTGTTCAAATGAACAGAATTTATTTTGAAATATAATTTTTTTTAACATTATAAATGTCTTTGCTGTCACTTTTAATCAATTTAATGCATCCTTGCTGAAAAAAAAAAATTAAAACAAAAACATTATAAACAGCAGTGTTATTTTTGTATTATTCATAGTATTTGTTAATATTTTAAATTTAAAGCTTTTATTTACATTTTCAGTTTAATTTTAATTTGTAAGTTTTTTGTAATTTTTAATTTTTTTACTTTTACTTGACATTTTTACTTTTAATTTTTTTATTTCCATTTAGCTTTAATTATTTTATCAATTCAGCTTTAGTAATAATTTTAGTACTTAAACTTTTTAATTTCAACTTTAGTATTATTTATATACTATTAAAGTATTTATTAATACTGTTAATTTTGAATTAGCTTTTATGTGCTTTTTTATTTTCATTTTAGTGCTATTGTCGTTTTTCTCATTATTAAAAAAATATTTATGTTCAGCTTTAATTTGTTTTTATTTCAGTTTTAATTTTAGTAATTTTAGTACTTAAACGTTTTAATTTCTAATTTTCCTTTTTCGCCTAATATATATATTTTATTATCTATTTTTAATTTATTTTACAAAAACGATTTTAATTGTTAACAATAAAGTTATCAATAGCAAGACTGGTCTTTAGATCAACTTTAGTATTATTTATTTACAATTAAATTATTTATTAGTATTTTGAATTAGCTTTTGTGTATGTGTTTTTTTTGTTTTTTTTAAGTTTTAGTAATTTAGTTATGTACTTTTGTCATTTTTGTCATTTAAAAAATAAGTTCAGCTTTATTTTGTTTTTATTTCAGTTTTAGTCATTTTAATACTTAAAACTTTTCGTTGAAGTTTTTCACCTAATATCTATATTTTATTATCTATCTTTATTTCAGTTAACAAAAACAATTTTAATTGTTAACAATAAAGTTAACAATAGCAACAACAGCAAGTCTTTAGATCAGCTTTGGTATTTTCTAATTTTGGTTTAAGTTTTTTAAAGTTTGTTTTTAATCAATATTTATATCTCATTTTACGTCTTTTCCAATTATTGAGAATAATTTCATATTTTAATTGAAGTTAACAACAGCTTTAGATCAAAAGGTTTCCAAGAATTCAGCCACATGTCCAAAATTTTTTTGCCAGTGTGTCTTGCTTAAAGAGAAATGTGTGTAACTGATTGTTTTGATCTCTCCCAGCTTCAACACCATCCCAGTCGTGAAGTTCATGAGTCACCTGGTGTCGCACGTCTTCCTGTTGGCCCTGTTCATCCTGACGATTGTGTATCCGCCTGTGAATCCTGTATCCCAGGGCCATGTGGTTCCCGGCTGGTCTGAGTGTCTGTTACTGATCTGGCTTTGTGGGATGCTGGTATCCGAGCTGACATTCCCAGGTGAGCGTGCTGGATTAGCATGGATTCGTTTTTTTCTCCTGTTCTGTTCCGGCGTGGCTCTGCTGTGCCACCTGCTGGCGGTCTTCTTCCAATGGTGGTCACCGAAGCACCTGTACTGGCTGTTCGCCCGGAATGTCCTGCTGGCTGTGGCGATGAAGCTGGGATTCATCCAGCTGCTGGAGTTCCTCACGTTCCATCACTTATTTGGCCCGTGGGCCATAATCATCCGAGACTTGATAAAGGATCTGTGTCGGTTCGCTGTGATCCTCATGTTGTTCCACATCGCCTTCACGCTGAGCCTCACCGCTTTGTGTCAGCCACTGAATCTGCAAGAATGTGACAACAGCACTGGTAATGTCACACAAGTGGCCATTCCGGGTCCTTTAAACATATCTGTGCTGCTCTTCTTCGCTTTGTTTGGTTTAACCGACCTAGATAAAATTGCCGAAGTGCCGAGGTGCCCGTCACACACCACAGCCATTTTGACTAAAACGGTGTTTGGCGTGTATCTGGTGGTGACGGTCATCGTGTTGATCAACCTCCTCATCGCCATGATGAGCGACACGTACCAGCGCATCCAGGCTCAGTCCGACACGGAGTGGAAGTTTGGCCGCGCCGTTCTAATACGGGATATGAGCCGCAAGTCTGGAATTCCTTCTCCGTTCAACCTGTTCACCAACCTGTTCTACTCCATCAAGGTGTTTTGCAAATGCGCAGGTATGAGTCACGGTTCATTAGCGATCGCTTGCATGTTACTATGTAAGCTTGTTTCTGCCAAAGAATAAATAATGATAAAGGTAATAACTGACAACTGATCTCACAATTCTAACTTTTTTCAGTATTTTGAGTTTGTATTTTGCCATTCTTTTTTCTTTTTGTCACCCAATTTTGTCACAATTCTTGAATTCTTTTTTTCTCAGAATTCAAAGTTTTCATCTCGCAATTAGAACTTTTTTTCTTGGAATTCTAAGTTTACATCTTGCAATTTTTACTTTTTTTTATTCTGAGTTTACATCACAGAATTACGACTTTTTCCCCTGGAATTCTGAGTTTACATCCCTCATTCTGTCTTTTTTCTAGGAATTCAGGATTTACATCTCTTAAGTCTGACATATATCTTGCAATTCTGAGTTTACATCTCGTAATTCTTACTTTTTTTCTCAGAATTCTAAGTTTGTATCTTACAATTCTGACATTTTTTTCTCAGAATTTTGAGTTTACAAAGTTTACATCCCTCAATTCCATCATTTTTCTCAGAATTCAGAATTTACATCTCGTAGTTCTGACATATATCTCGCAATTCTGAGTTTACATCTCAGAATTCTGAGGGTTTTTTTTCTTGGAATTCTGAGTTCACATCTTGCAATTCTAAATTTTTTTCTCAGAATTCTGAGTTTACGTCACACAATTCTGACTTTTTTCCCTGGAATTCTGCGTTTACATCATACAGTTTGAACTTTTTTCTTAAAATTCTGAATTTACATCTCGCAATTCCGTCTTTTTTTCTCAGAATTCTAAGTGTACATCTTGTAATTGTGACATTTTTTCTCAGAATTCTGAGTTTGCATCTCCCAATTTGGACTTTTTTCTTGGAATTCTGAGTTCACATCTTGTAATTCTAAAAAAAAATTTTAGAATTCTGAGTTCACATCCTGCAATTCCATCTTTTTCTCAGAATTCTGAGTTTAAATCACACAATTCCGACTTTTTTCTCTGAATTCTGAGTTTGCATCTCCCAATTTGGACTTTTTTCTTGGAATTCTGAGCTCACATCCCGCAATTCCGTCTTTTTTCTCAGAATTCTGAGTTTATATCTAGCAATTCATAATTGTTTTTTAGAGTTCTGAGAAAAAGGTGAGAATTGTGAGATAAAACGTCACAAATTACCTTTTTAGTTTTTTTTTAATGCCATGGCGAAAACAAGATTTCATATATTTCTAATGCATTGTGTGCAACTTAAAATAATTTTGTCCTTATTTGAAGAAATTGTTTAAATAAATATCATTGAAGATCTTTTTTTTTTTTTTGCAGTTGTTTAGTTTATGTAAAAGAAAAGAATATTAAGGAATCATAGAACCCTCAGAAATGGTTTGAACCTGCATCAAGTCTGTATCCTCTGTTGTGTTCAGGGAAGGTCTGCTCTGAGGAGGGTCGTGAGGTGATAAATGAGGATGAAGACGCTGAAGGTTTGTCAGACTCACGTTCTGTAGATCTGCTGGCTCAAGGATCTGTCAGCTGGGTCAAAGGAAACAAGAGAACGCAGATCCTCCCCGAGGGCGAGTACCCAAAATCACATATTTTAAAGACTTCTCTTGAGAAATTTTTGCATTTGTCATATACATATCGTGTAATCATGTTGTGTCACTGTGCAGGTGGTCAGATCACACTGTCCATGTCTGGAGGACATGTGCGTGTGGAGAACGTTGTGGACTGGCCATCTGTGGTCCAGCAGTTTTTATCCCAGCACAGACAGAGGGAAAGATCACCGCCAGAGAGAGAGACGAATGAATGACTGGCGGCTTCACCGTGACAGATGAATTTGCACTGCCTATGAACATCAGTCCAACCACCTGAGCCCACAACACGTCAACTTCCTGTTTAAAAGCTTTAGCATATATCACAGCATGTGCCTTTATCTGATATACACTCCTCACTAGTCATTTTGAAATGAAATGAGATGTCATTTACACTGGAATTCAAAAGATTGGGGTCAGTACGATTTAATGTCTTTTAAAAGTCGCCCACCAAGGCTGCATTTATCTAATAAAAAATGCAGTAAAAACAGCAAAATTGTGAAATATTATTACAATTTCAAATAGCTGTTTTTGGTGTGAATATGTATTAAAATGTAATTTATTTTTGTGAGTCAATTCTGAATTTTCAGCATCATTACTCCAGTCTTCAGTGTCACATGATGCTTCATAAATCATTCTAATATTCAGATTTGCTGCTTAAAAAACATTTCTGAGTATTATCAATATTAAAAACAGTTGTGCTGCTTATTTTTCTCTTAGATGAAGGAATAGCATTTGAAACAGAAGTCCTGATTTGAATCAAGCTATTCATGATTCACGCTCCAAAGTCTTGATCTGAAACAAACAATTCATGATTTGTGCTCTGAAGTCCTGATCTGAATGAAATGATTCATGATTCGTGCTCCAAAGTCCCAATTTGAATCAAACAAATCATGATTCGCACTCCAAAGTCCTGATCTGAATCAAATGATTCATGATTCGCGTTCCAAAGTTCTGATCTGAATCAAACAATTCATGATCCACGTTCTGAAGTCTTTATCTAAATCAAATGATTTATGATTCGTGCTCCTAAGTCCTGATCTGAATCAAACGATTTATGATTTGTGCTCTGAAGTCCTGATCTGAATCAAATTATTCATGATTGACATTCCGAAGTCCCTATTTGAATCAAACGATTCATGATTCATGCCCCCGAAATCCTGATCTGATTAAAACAATTCATGATTCGCGCTCTGAAGTCCTGATCTGAATCAAACGATTCATGATTTACATTTCGAAATCCTGATCTGAATCAAACGATTCATGAGTCACGCTCCGAAGTCCCAATTTGAATAAAATGATCCATGATTCACGTTCCAAAGTCCTGATCTGAATTAAATGATACATTTTTATGCTCCGAAGTCCCGGTCTGAATCAGATGATTCATGAATTGCACTCCGAAGTCCCAATCTGATTTAAATTATTCACGATACCCAATCCAAAGTCCGGTTTAAATCAAAAGATTCACTATACCCACTCCAAGTCTCAAATTTTATTTGGACAAATAAAACCCACTTTAAATGTATAAATTATGAGATGCTTGTAACATTATAAATGTCTTTACTGTCACTTTTGATCAATTTTATGCATCTTTGATGAATAAATGTGTTAATTTCTTTTTAAAACAACAACAAAAAATCTTACAGACCCCAAACTTTTGAATGGTAGTGTATATGCGCATATGTATTCCTACTTGATATATCTGACTTAGAATCATAAATGTGTTTTATTGGCCGATGACATATAATGAAACCATATGCAATGCTCACTTGTAGGGAGTTGAAAATATTGGAAAACACACTAAAGCACTGCCAGGAAGATGTTTTACAGTATTATATTTTTGTTTTATTATAACGCCATAGAAATATCAGTGTTAAAGCTATAAAAGAATTTCTTTATTTTTGCCTTTTTGTTGTTTTTTACAAATACAATGAAATCTACATGTAAATCACACATACTAAATATAGGTCCACGCCACATATAGCTGTATAATCACTGAGTACATTTGTAGAAATGGTATGAAAGTGTTTTCAGGGCTGTCAACTTGTTTTTGTTAAAGGAGAAGTCCACTTCTAACAGTTCACAAATAATTTACTCACCCCCTTGTCATCCAAGATGTTCATGTCTTTCTGTCTTCAGTCATTAAGAAATTATGGTTTTTGAGGAAAACATTTCAGGATTTTTCTCCATATAATGGACTGATATGGTGCCCCGATTTTGAACTTCCAAAATGTAGTTTAAATGCAGCTTCAAAGGGCTCTAAACGATCCCAGCCGAGGAAGAAGGGTCTTATCTAGCGAAACGATCTGACATTTTTTTCGGAAAATAAAAATATGTAAACTTTTTAAGCACAAAAGCTCGTGTAGCGCAGGCTCTGGGATGCGCATTCACGACACTACATACTATTGAATCACGTCGAAAGGTCACGCGGAACATAGGTTTAACTACAGACCCAGTGTTTACAAAGCGAACGTGCAAAGACTAAGAAAGTGCAAGTAAGTCAAACGCTGTTTACAAACAAAAACGTACAACGATGTCGGACGATTCTGAAGTTGTAGGAGAAAATAAGATGGAGTTTTTCGACATACTCTACCTTTTTGAGCCGGGGTACACTGACGATGAACTTAGACGTGATTCGTAGTAGTGATGGGAAGTTCGGATCATTTTACCGACTCTGAACTTTGAGTCTCATTCAGCAAAATGAACAAATCTTTTTTTTGAGTCATTTTGCTTATTTTAGCAAAATATAATTAAAATGTTACGTGTTACTTCACTAACACATCTACTGCTTACACAAACATTGATCACACCACAAACAAGACAAAACTATAATGCTATAAGAAACAGAAAAAGATTAATTCATTGTTAACCTGTGTCTTTAGTCTATGATTAGATTTCCTCATTACGAAATTATATATAATAACATGATACCAAATACCAGTTCGCAGTATTACGCAGCATAATGGACTGTTTTGTACAGGTAAAATAACTGAAAAACAAATGACACTGGAAGTTTAAAAAAAAAAGAGCCTGAAGTCCAGATTTGAATCAAACAATTCATGAATCATGCTCCTAAGTCCTGATCTAAATCAAACGATTCATGATTCGCGCTACGAAGTCCCGATTTGAATCAACGATTCATGATGCGCACTCCAAAGTCCCGATTTGAATCAACGATTCATGATTCGCACTCCAAAGTTCCGATTTGAATCAACGATTCATGATTTGCACTCCGAAGTCCCGATTTGAATCAAACGATTCATGATTCGCACTCCGAAGCCCTGATCTGAATCTAACGATTCATGTTCTGCACTTCGAAGTTCTAAACTGAATCAAACGATTCATGATTCGCGCTACGAAGTCTTGATTTGAATCAACGATTCATGATTCACACTCCGAAGTCCCGATTTGAATCAAACGATTCATGATGCGCACTCCGAAGTCCCAATTTGACTCAACGATTCATGATTCGCACTCCGAAGTCCCGATTTGAATCAAACGATTCATGATGCGCCCTCCGAAGTCCCGATTTGAATCAACAATTCATGATTCGCACTCCAAAGTTCTGATTTGAATCAACGATTCATGATTTGCACTCCGAAGTCCCGATTTGAATCAAATGATTCATGATTTGCGCTACGAAGTCTCGATTTGAATCAATGATTCATGATTCACACTCCGAAGTCCCGATTTGAATCAAACGATTCATGATGCACACTCTGATGATGCGCACTCCGAAGTCCCGATTTGAATCAAACGTTTCATGATGCGCACTCCGAAGTCCCGATTTAAATCAAACGATTCATGATGCGCACTCCAAAGTTCCAATTTGAATCAACGATTCATGATTCGCACTCCGAAGTCCCGATTTGAATCGTTTGATTCATGATGCGCACTCCGAAGTCCCGATTTGAATCAACGATTCATGATTCGCACTCCAAAGTTCCGATTTGAATCAACGATTCATGATTTGCACTCCGAAGTCCCGATTTGAATCAAATTATTCATGATTTGCGCTACGAAGTCTCGATTTGAATCAACGATTCATGATTCACACTCCGAAGTCCCGATTTGAATCAAACGATTCATGATGCGCACTCCGAAGTCCCGATTTGAATCAAACGATTCATGATGCACACTCCGTAGTCCCGATTTGAATCAAACGATTCGATTCATTTGAATCAGCGATTCATGATTCAAAGTCCCGATTTGAATCACGATTCATGATTCAGTCCCGATTTGAATCAAACGATTCATGATGCGCACTCCGAAGTCCCGATATGAATCAACGATTCATGATTTGCACTCCGAAGTCCCGATTTGAATCAAACGATTCATGATTCTTGCTCCAAGGTCCCGATTGAAATCAAACAATTCATGATTCGTGCTCTAAAATCCTGATCTGAATCAAATGATTCATGATTCGTGCTCCAAGCCTCAATTGGAATCAACGATTCATGATTCACGCTCCACGCTCCAAAGTCCTGAACTAAATCAAACGATTCATGATTTGCACTACGAATTCCTGATATGAATAAAACGATTCATGATTCGTGTTCTAAAATCCTGATCTGAATCAAATGATTCATGATTGTGCTACAAAGTCCTCGATTTGAATCAGTGATTCATGATTCATACTCCAAAGTCCCGATTTAAATCAAACGATTCATGATTCACACTCCGAAACCCTGATCTTAATCTAACGACTGAAGACAGAAAGACATGAACATCTTGGATGACCACGGGGGTGAGTAAATTATTTGTGAATTGTTGTTCTAGAAGTGGACTTCTCCTTTAATGGTGTGCTCACATTGTGTCAGAATCACCTAATTTAATTTCATGGTCACAATTATAACATTATGCTCTGAGCTGCTCATTGCTTCAAACTCAAATTAACGCTCATGTTGCCAAAATACTAACATCATGACTTCATAACTGAATGCCTTTAACTGTTGAATCGCTGCCATTAAGGCTGTTTTTCCATGATATCACTTAGAGCAAAAGACAACTGTGCTTTTGTATGATTCAGATTTTACAAGTTTTAACTATGCTGACATGTTCTTGGCAAACGTACTGTTGTTTGTTTGGTTGGTTTTTTAAACTAGTACTACTATGTTGTCGACAACCTTAAATCGTTTTTGTTAGTTCTGCACTTTGACTGTCCTGAAAACAGAAATAAAAGTATCTCTTATTACAAAGATCTGAATTTTATCACTTTTTGACCATATAAATATCAGCATTTTTTGGGCCTTTTTCCTCCATATTCTCACTTCTCAAACCTGATGTATCAAATATGATACAAAACATAAACATGCAAATATATCTTGTCTGTTTCTTACTGTTATTTCATATATCAGATTATTGGGGCTAAATCACATATGCCGCTACATTATTCTCTATTAAAATCTACTTATTTTCATCGTGTATGATAATACAAGTTAATAAAATATGGTACATATTTTAATAAAAGTATGAGGTAAGACTGTGTTAATGTCCACATCTTCCTCTCAGAGACGAAATGAACCAGGCGTTGTACAGTCAGTCAGATATATGATGATGATTTCCACTCACAGGAAGTGCTTTTGCTAACTTGCTTTACTCCAACTTTTATGTGGCGATTGATGGGTTATTCGCTTAAAACAGTTCATACATTCACGTGTCTGAAGTCTCTGTCAGGTTTAACTGTGGACAGAGTGATGAGACGAAGAATAAACATCTGTTACGAGGGACGGTTTTCACTTTTATGGATGTCATTTTTGGACTTGTGTTTATGCTAGTAACTTAACCGTTCCGCGTTAGGAGAGAAAGTGTTTTTCTGCGAATGAGAAGATTTGTATAGGGAAGTCCTGAAATAAAATACATTTGAAGAAAATAACGGCAAATTCACTCTGTGATGTGATGGATGCGATTGCATTAATCAGACATTCAGACCAAACACATGACATTGATGTTTCCTGTTTTGAGCTTCTGGTGTTGCTAATTTTACATCCATAAAAGCACTTCAGTTTGCTTTATTTGTCTTCCTGTTTAATGATTAGAAAACCAAAGGAAAATAGTCCAAAAACACTAAAAATCTTCCAAAACAATTTACTCCCTTTGAGTAATATTGTGCATACTGTGCTTCAGACTTGCTCTTCGTGTCCTAATTTGACTATTTGTTTTGACCAGAGCTGTTTCTAACCACTCACTGATATAACATGTATATATCATGTATATATATTTTATATGTATATATAAATTAACAGATATCCATATTTTGCAAAGCCTACATAAGCAATTTTCTGTAAATGTGTGGGACTTCTTTTAAGTTGCTTCGTTAACTAGACTGAGTGGTTTTACCTAAGTGGTACCACTAAACTATTTGCGCTACAAACCAGTCTCTTTTTGATTACGAAATATATATATAATAACATCATACCAAATACCAGTTTGCAGTATTACGCAGCATAACGGACACTGGAAGTTAAAAAAAAAAAGAGAAGAGCCCGGAGTCCAGATTTGAATCAAACAATTCATGATTCGTGCTCCAAAGTCCTGATCTAAATCAAATGATTTATGACTCGCGCCACAAAGTCCTGATCTGAATCAAATGATTCAAGATTCGCACTCCGGAGTCCTGATCTGAATCTAACAATTCATGTTCTGCGCTCTGAAGTTCTGATCTAAATCAAATGATTCATGATTCGCGCTCCGAAGTCCCAATTGGAATCAAACGATTCATGATTCGCACTACGAATTCCTGATCTGAATCAAACAATTCATGATTTGTGTGCCGAAGTCCCAATTTGAATCAAACAATTCATGATTTGTGCTCTGAATTCCTGATCTGAATCGAACGATTTATATTTCGCACTCCAAAATCCCCAACTTAATCAAATAATTCATGATTCGTGCTCCGAAGTCCTGATCTAAATCAAACGATTCATGATTCGCACTACGAATTCCTGATCTGAATCAAATGATACATGATTCGTGCTCTGAAGTCTTGATCTGAATCAAATTATTCATGATTCGTGTGCTGAATCCTGATTTGAATCAAACAATTCATGACTCGTGCTCTAAATTCCTGATCTGAATCAAACGATTTATGTTTTGCGCTCCAAAAGCCTGTTCTGAATCAAATGATTCCTGAATGTGCTCCGAAGTACTGATTTGAATCAAACAATTCATGATTCACGCTCCGAATTCCTGATCTGAATCAAACTATTTATGTTTTGCACTCCAAAGTCCCATTCTGAGTCAAATGATTCCTAAATGTGCTCTGAAGTACCGATTTGAATCAAACAATTCATGATTCACACTCCGAATTCCTGATCTGAATCAAACGATTTATGTTTTGCGCTCTGAAGTCCCGATTTGAATCAAACAATCCATGATTGTTCTGAAGTCCGATTTAAATCAGATTTAAATGATTAATGATACCCAATCCAAAGTTCCAGTTCCACTCCAAGTCTTGAATTTTATTTGGAGAAATAAAACCCACTTTATGAGGAAATCAGTACTGATGAATCGGACAAAATGGGGGAACTGAATTCTTTAGATGTTACTACCTTTAACAGCGCTTTTAAAATGAATTTGCTTAAGAATCTCCTTAATAATCCCTCTTCACATTATCCCTAATTATTTTTTCTCTAAAGTTGGTGATCTGAATTTTCTCCTGCTTTGTAATTATACTGTTTCGAAAATCCCTGTCAGACTTTCTAATTTTCATAAGCAGATGCTCTTGGCCTGGTTCATAGTATACAAACACAACTTTTCTCCACACAGATATAATTTATGGAAAAACTAAGGATATTCTTTATAAGAATAACTCACTTTTCTTTTAAAAACAAGGTTCTTTTATTGGTCAGCCTTTTAACTCACAAGGCAGACTTTATAACTGTTCAGATTTACAGAAATATAGCATTTCTGTGTCTGCTGATGAATGTGCTGTTGTTTTCAAAGCCATTCCCTCTGGTGTCTTTTCTGCTGCAAGGTACTACATTTTCCATGGTCACATCCTTACACACTGAACTTAAATGACACAATGATCGGAAGCATATGCTTTTCTGTAAAGCAAAAAAAAAAAAAAAAAAAAAAAAAAAACGTAAATTCAGAGCTCTTTTCCAGAGAGAGATAATCAGAATTCCTTATGTAATACCATATTGGAATAATATTGTGGAGAATGTTCCATGAGGGAAAGTATGGACCTAACCTCATAAGTATCTGCTTACCAATAAAGTAAAAGAAATAACATTTAAAATAATTTACAAATGTTATCCGACTATATAAGTCAGACACTGAAGTGAATTGCAGTTGTTGTCATTCTTCTGAAAAAGACTTTTGTTTTGGCAATGCACCAAAATATTGGTTTTGCTTTTTTGGTGTTTATCCAATTTTATTTTGTAAGTGACTTCTCCTTTTGTTTTAAAGATGATTTCTTTGGATTGTTTGACTATTCAACGAAGAATATGGGAAAATATTACGTAGTTAATTTATGTTTCCTGTTAGCTACATTTCATATTCATAAACAACAGTTTACTGGCTCTAAACCTTACTTTCCTTTATTCAGAGTTGACCTCAACAATGGAAACTATCTAAAGTTCCATTAATCCAAAAAAAAAAAAACTTTTTATTTTCATCCTTTGTCATTTTAAGATTTAATTTTATTAGGTTGTTGTTGTTACCCTGGAAATATAAATACACACATACATACCTAAAAGCGCTCGATTGGAATCAAATGATTCATGATATGCTCTCCGAAATTCCGATCTGAATCGAATGATTCACGATCTAAAGTCCCAATCTGAATCAAATGATTCGCAATATACGCTCCGAAGTCCCAATCTGAATTGAATGATTCACGCTCATCCCAATCTAAATCAAATGATTCGCTCTAATCAAATGATGCGCTCTAAAGCCCTCATCTAAATATTCACGATACACAATCTGATCTGAATCGAATGATTCGCGATACACAATCCGAAGTCCTGATCTGAATCAAATGATTCATGTTTGCTCCCGATCTAAATCAAAGGATTCGGTATGCACTCCGAGCCTCGATTGGAACCAGACGATTCGCTATATGTGATCCGAAGCCCAGATCTGAATCGAATGATTGGCTATACGCAATATGAAGTTCCGATCTGAATCAAATGATTCATGCTCGTCTCTATCTTACATTTTTTCTCAAATGCTAAAACACATTTCACAAACGTTTCCTCCATGTTCCCCAATGTCTAAACACAACACCCTTTTCTAAAGCTACATAAACACAACCACACCTTCTCACTTCAAAACTCAAACTTTCACACCAAAAGAGCAGCTCGAAGCTTTCAAAAATGTAAAAACTATACACATCATTACACACTACAGCAAAACAATTGAAAACACAATGCTCAATTTGTGAGAAGGTTCTTTGTTTCATAACTGCCAATGCATATTTTTAGAAACTACAGTAACGGATCTTCTTAGATCTCTGCAGAGGATTAGGCATTTAGATTTGTGAGTTTCATATGAGGAGTATAAATCTATAGAAAAGGGTGTGAAGTTTTTTTATTTACTTTATTCACACCACACACACACCACAATCACTGAGCGGCATCATGTCGCAGAGCTGCATCGGGCCATATCACCTCATCCACATCGCAGGCTATATTGTCTCTTGCCAGGCACCGCGGGAAAAACGCCCTGGAATGGCGAATCCATCTTTGGAAGGCCTCCACTGGGATGTCAACACAGGCCAGCTCCATTGCCCTTAGGAGGTTCTCTCTAATGTATGGTTGTCTGTCATAAACCTTCCATCTCCACGATGAGAAGAACTCCTCTATAGGGTTCAGGAAAGGGGAGTAGGGTGGCAGACAGACGTTTAAAAACTGGTTACTGTTGGTGGTGAACCACTCTCTGATTTGGTTTGTTCTGTGGAAGCGGACATTGTCCCAAATGATCACATAAATGTGATGTGCGTGCCCAGGATGGTGTTGCTGGCAGTCCAGGAGGATGTCTCTTAGCTCCTCTAGGAAGGTGAGGAGACGTTGGGTGTTGTAAGACCCAAGGACAGCATGCCGGTGGACAAGCCCCTCCGAACCCATGGCCGCACAAAGAGTAATATTACCCCCCCGTTGGCCAGGAACCTCAGTGATGGCTCTTTGGCCAATGATGTTACGGCCTCTTTGCCTTCGTTTCTGCAGGTTGAAGCCAGCCTCATCCAGGAAGAGGTACTCATGAGGTCTGGCCATCGCGTCCAACTGTAATATCCTCTGTGAAAATGTGAAAGTGCACAGGGGTTCAGAACAACAGTCAATCAGGTAGCACAGTATTGTCCAGAAGTAATGTAGGCCACTGAGCAACACAGTATGTCCACTAACTGTACTGTGAACATGGATGTATACTTACTTGCACACACTCGTAACGTAGGTCTTTGTGTCGCGCAGAGTTGCGCTCAAAGGGAAGACCTATAGACCTGTTTCATCCGCATCTTTTGGCGCCGAAGAACTCGGTCTATTGTGGCCAAGCTGACATCATCAATGCTCTCAAAGTTGACATTATCGGCAATGACTTTGTCTCTGATCTCCCGGAGTCTGATGAGGTTGTTCTCACAAACCATATCCACAATGAGGGTTTCTTGTGCCGCTGTAATTATGGCAACCCTCCCACCTCTATGTGGCATTCTTTCAACTCTAAAGAAAGGAACATGTGTTGTCAATTGACATGTTTTACAATAACAACTGATTTGAAACCAATAGACTACTTTCACAGGCTTTGTGACAAAGAAAGCAATAGAGTACAATACCTGTTGTGTTGTCTGA
This sequence comes from Labeo rohita, assembly GCF_022985175.1. NCBI lineage: Eukaryota > Metazoa > Chordata > Actinopteri > Cypriniformes > Cyprinidae > Labeo > Labeo rohita. The sequence goes on from NC_066887.1 coordinate 32,396,373, forward strand.
ATGCCCTGATAATGGTGGCCACGGTGAACCTACTCAGGTTTGGACGGACTCTTAGTCCTGCTTCAGCCATTGTCATGCCATGGACAATGACATGGTCAATGACTGTTGCTCGCATCTCGTCCGTAATGATGGTGCGAGGTTGTCTTGCTCTCCCTCCTGGACCTTCTCCTCTCCCTTGTTGGCCTCCTCCTCTTCCTCGTTGGCCTGCTCCTCTTCCTCCTCTGATTTGAACTCCTCTTCCTCGTTGGCCTGCTCCTCTTCTTCCATGGCCAGCTCTTCTCCCTCCTCTGACTCGAATTCCTCTTCCCCTGACTCTGCCTTCATCCATTGTGTTTGTTTGGAATCTTCAGCAAACTGTGCACTCTGAACTTGCTTTTATACATGTGGTCACAGCATTAGCAACAAGTGTCTTCAATTTTAAGAGTCGTTGTGTGTAATGAATGACGCCAGGTGTGTTCATTGTGTTCAAATATTGCTGACTGTGGCAAGCATTTTGCATCACATGAGCTTTCATTTGAGAATATGAACAGAGTTCTTTTGCAACTTGTGTTTTAGCAAGGAAAAATGTGTTTAGATTTATGAGAACGGAGTTTTGTTTTGTGAATTGTGTCTTCATGTGAAATGTGTTTATGATATTGGAAAATGATGGCTAGATTTAGTAAATGTGTTTAGACAACTGGTCATTTGGTTTAGAGGATTGGCTTTTGTGTTTTAGCATTTGAGAAAAACTGTAATCATATGATTCACTATGTGCTCCAAGTCTCAACTGGATCAGACGATTCGGGATATGTGCTCTAAAGCCCAGATCTAAATCGAATGACTGGGGATACGCAATCTGAAGTCCCGATCTGAATCAAATGATTCGCGATACACAATCCGAAGTCCTGATCTAAATCAAATGATTCGGTATGTGCTCCAAGCATCGACTGGAACCAGACGATTCTCTATATGTGCTCCGAAGCCCAGATCTGAATCGAATGATTGGTGATACGCAATCTGAAGTCCAGGTCTGAATCAAATGATTCACGATACACAATCCGAAGTTCCCATCTGAATCAAATGATTTACGTTCATCTCTGTCTTAATCATATGATTCGCTATGTGCTCCAGGTCTCAACTGGAATCAGACGATTCGCGATATGCGCTCCAAAGCCCTGATCTAAATCGAATGATTCGTGATACACAATCTGAAGTCCCTATCTGAATAGAATTATTCGTGATACACGATCCGAAGTCACTATCTGAATCAAATGATTTGCGCTTGCCCTGATCTAAATCAAATGATTCGGTATGTGCTCCAAGCCTCGATTGGAACCAGACGATTCTCTATATGTGCTCCGAAGCCCAGATCTGAATCAAATGATTTGCTATGCGCTCCAAGTCTCGACTGGAATCAGACGATTCGCGATATGCACTCCTGAGTCTCGAACTAAATCGAATGATTCGCGCTACGCGATCCGTCCGATCTGAATCAAATGATTCGTAATTCTCGCTCTGATGTTCCGATCTAAATCGAAAGATCTGGATTAAATGATTGGAGATACACAATCTATCGGATCTGAATCAAACGATTCACAATAGGCCTAAGCGCTTTAAAGCCTTAAACTAAAAGATTCGAAAAAGGTGGCGACATTCACGAAGTAGTGTTTTTTTGAACTTCAATACACCAGAGAGCTTGCCTTATTTGTGTGTCATAAAACATATGAATTACCTCTTTGCTTAAGGGAAAGTTAAAAAATGACATCGGGAGTCTTGCATATAACGGCAATGAGAGAAACAAACCGTTCTGCATTTTTGAATCAATTGATCCAGTTGGTTTGCAAAATGATTCACTGTTTCGAAGCTCTCCAAACTCGTCACGCTGGTGACATCTGCTGGTAAAAACTATGTAAACACAACAAAAACTCAGATTAAAACATGCATAAGACAGCTTTTACAAACACATTGCAAATATTTTATTTAAAGTAGGCTATAATAAAATTCAAATGAACAAACCATCAAATACAACTAGATGAGTAAAGTTTGAGAACAAACTTTAAGTTGGCTTGAGAAAGCCTAGCCTGAAAGTTTGAAGCAGTTGTAAAAGTATGGAAGCAGCTAGCATGATTTAACACATTGCTTACATGATTTAACATGTTGTTAACATGTTTAGCATTATTAGCTTATTGCTTGTATTTTTATAGGCTGATTACAATGTTGTTAGCATGATTAGCATGTTGTTATCATAATTTGCAAGTTACTAGAATGATGTTAGCATGATTAGCATGATTAGCATGTTACCATGTTTCGCACATGATTAGCATGTTATGCATATTTTTCTAACATGATTAACATGTTTCAATGTTACTAACATGTTGTTAGCATGTTTCTAGTATGATTAACATGTAACTACCACATTGCTAGCATTATTAGCACATTACTAGCATGTTGTTAGCATGTTTCTAGTATGATTAGCATGTAACCAGCATATTGCTAGCATGATTACCAAGTTACTAGCATGCTGCAAGCTAAATAGCATGTTGTTAGCATGTTTCTAACATGATTAGCATGTTACTAGCATTTTGTTAACATGTCTCTAACATAATTAGCATGTTGTTAGCATGATTAGCATATTACTAGCACGTTGCTAGCATGTTTCTATCATGATTAGCAAGTTATTAGCATGTTGTTAACATGATTAGCATGTTACTAGAATTTTGTTAGCATGTTTTGCACATGATTAGCATGTTACTAGCATATTTTCTAACAAGGCTAACATGTTACTAGCTTGTTGTTAACATGTTTCTAGCATGATTAGCAAAGTTGCTAGCATGTTTCTAGCATGATTAGCATGTCGCTAGCATGTTTCTGGCATGATTAACAAGTTGCTAACATGTTTCTGGCATGATTAGCAAGTTACTAACATGTTAGCATGTTATGTTTCTAGTATGATTAACATGTAACTACCACGTTGCTAGCATGATTAGCACGTTACTAGCATGTTGTTAGCATTTTTCTAGCATGATTAGCATGTTACTAGAATTTTGTTAGCATGTTTCTAACATGATTAGCATGTTACTAGCATGTTGTTAGCATGATTAGCAAATTACTAGCATGTTGCTAGCATGATTTAGATAGCTCGATAGATTAGAAATATTAGAAATATTAGAGTGGAAGCTTAAATGAGTCTAAATGGATTAGAAACAGTACATAGAAGTGAAGCTTGATTGAGCCTCAAGGGATTCTGGGAGTTTAGATTTGAATTTTGTCAGTTGGAGTTTGAAGAGTGTTGCTCATTTGAACATTTCGTCAGTGTGAGTCTATGGGATTTTTGGTGGCTTTGATAGTCTGGTTTACGAAAACCTTAAGCCGGATCAGTTAGAAAAGATACAGCACACAGAATCAGACCAGTCTGAAGGTCTGGGCCGAGTTTGGTGGTTCTAGCTTGAAAGCTCTAGGAGGAGGTAGATACCGAAATTTGGCTCAGAAGAAGAATAAGAATAATTATCTTAAATAGTAGATCAGTAAATTGGCTTTCTCAAGCCAATTTAATTAAATATTAATTTGCAGGACTTGTTTGTTCGTTTATGGAAGGCATATAAGCAGGCCAATAAGAGAGGCGTGGGTAGACTGATCTTTATTTATTTAGAAACAGTTGTGATATAGGCCTAATAAAGCCTCGTTTGCTAAAATCACGTGACCTTGGCAGCTGATACATGCTCCGAACCACTGATTCGAAAGAAATGATTCGCAAATGTTTCGAATCTTTACGCCGCATTGCTTCGAATACGCTCAGCAGCACACTAGAAATAAAGTGGATAGCTACACCAGCAAACACCAGCAATCCGTGTTTTTAACAGGTAAACCACCCAAGTAACTTAAGCTTATTTTACCATGTTCATATTCATAATCTCACACATCTGTCGCTGTCGTTCATATATACAAAGCTCGTTGTAACAGTTTTATTAGTTGTTGAAGGACTGAAGTGATTTACAGTTTCTGGGTTTTCTCAAGCTGACGGATGTTTAGACAGAGACTCCATCAGACCTGCTCGGCTGGACAGCGGTCCTGCACGACGGCTTTAGTCCAGAACAAAACACATGAGCGGTACATTTGTTTCCTCATGAACGACTGCATGCCAATTTGACTTTATCTGCTGTTTAAAGTTTGTCACCTTGTAAAAATCTCTTAAGTCTACAAGTTATAAAACATAATGTGATTATCCTGCCTTCTAGAAATGAGCTTAACAATATACTCAGTTCATTAAAAACTGAAAAGTTTGATTTAAAATAACTTAATCTAACTAAATTAACAACGTATGTTGTTTACAACGTATTTCATGTTTATTAGTGTTGCAGAATTAGCCTAGCAAGTTAAAATCAAACTTGTTTGTAAGTTGATGAAAGCTGCAATTTTCTTTTTTTTTTTAGAATAAAATGGTGCTTTTTAGATATTTTAAGATATTCAAGTTAATTATATCTGATAAATGAAATATTGTAAATGCTGTGTAAGATGCATGAGCTCCTGTATGAACATACATCATTCATTAAGTCGGCTTATAAAAGTTACTGTTATCCTATTTAAACTTCTGAGACCAAATTTTAAAGTGTATCTCTTTAAAGTGAATCATGCTAGTAACTTGCTAGTAACATACTAATCATGCTAGAATCATGCTAACAACTTTATAATCATGCTAGCAACATTCTAGTATTATGCTAGAAACATGCTAGTAACTTGATAATCATGCTAGCAACATTCTAGTATCATGCTAGAAACATGCTAATCATGCTAGAAACATGCTAGTAACATGTTAATCATGCTAGAAACATGTTAATCATGCTAGCAACATTGTAGTATCATGCAAATCATGCTAGAAACATGTTAGTAACTTGATAATCATGCTAGCAACGTTCTAGTAACATGCTAATCATGCTAGAAACATGCTAGTAACATGTTAATCATGCTAGAAACATGTTAGTATCTTACTAATCATGCTAGAATCATGCTAACAACTTTATAATCATGCTAGCAACATTCTAGTATCATGCTAGAAACATGCTAGTAACATGTTAATCATGCTAGAAACATGTTAATCATGCTAGAAACATGCTAGCAACATGTTACTAATTTGATAATCATGCTAGCAACATGTTAGTAACATGTTAATCATTCTAGAAACATGCTAGTATCTTACTAATCATGCTAGAATCATGCTAACAACTTTATAATCATGCTAGCAACATTCTAGTATCATGCTAATCATGCTAGAAACATGTTAGTAGCTTGTTAATAACTTGTTAATCATGCTAGCAACATTCTAGTATCATGCTAATCATGCTAGTAACATGCTAATCATGCTAGAAACATGCTAGTAACATGTTAATCATGTTAGAAACATGCTAGTAACTTGCTAATCATGGTAGCAACATTCTAGTATCATGCTAATCATGCGAATAACATGCTTAACACACGTTAGTAACATGCTAATCATGTTAGAAACATGTTAGTAACTTGTTAATAATGCTAGAAACATTCTAGTATCATGCTAATCATGAAACATGCTAAAAACATGTTAATCATGCTAGAAACATGTTAATCATGCTAGAAACATGCTAGCAACATATTACTAATTTTAATCATGCTAGCAACATGTTAGTAACATGTTAATCATTCTAGAAACATGCTAGGATCTTGCTAATCATGCTGGGATCATGCTAGTAACATGTTAATCATGTTAGAAACATGCTAGTAACTTGTTAATCATGCTAGAATCATGCTAGTAACATGTTAGACATGCTAGCAACATGCTAGTAACTTGCTAATCACGGTAACAACATGATGTAATGCCATAGCAATCACCCTGAGTACCCTAGCAACGGCTTAGCAACACCTTAGCAACCAACCCGGATAGCCTAGCAACCACATAGCAACACCCTTGCAAACACCTTGAGTACCCTAGAAACCGCCTAGCAACACCTTAGCAACCACCCAGGAAGCATAGCAACCGCATAGCAACCACCCTGAGTACCTTAGCAACCACCTAGCAACACCTTAGCAACACCCCAGGTACCCTAGCAACTGCATAGTAACAGTCTAGCACCCGCCCTGAGTACCTTAGCAACTGCCTAGCAACACTTTAGCAACCACCCTGGATATCCTAGCAACCACATAGCAACACCCTAGCAACCACCCCAGGTACCCTAGCAACTGCCCTGAGCAACCTAGCAACCACATAGTAACACCCTATGTATCTGTTTTTGTAATAGACTGTATTGCCTTCAAAACATTCAGACTTTAATCTTTCAAACTATTTCAAACTTAAAACTTTTTAAAACTTTTAAAACTTTCTGGCTAGACTTTTTCAAGACAACTTAAAGTTTGTTGAACTTTACTATCTTGTTTATATTCTGATGTTTTACATGGTATTTTTTCAGGCCTATTTATATAGTGATTTAATAGATATACAATATAATAAGGCTTTTTTCAGTTTCCAAACTGATTCAAAGTTGCTGTTTTGAACCTTTTAAATTGTTACACCTGGCAGTGTGTTTCTCTGCCAAACGAATCCCACATTTCCATTCAACAATTCATATTTTGAGGCTGTTTCATTTTTCTTGTTATTATGTCATTTTCCCCTTTGATCTCATGGGATGCTGTGTTTTTGATATCGGATCTGTTGGTTCAGATGTGTGTCTTTTGTTTTAGGTTGTTTATGGGAAGGACTAACAAATCGTGATCTGAGAATCCTCCAGGATTTACTGTAAGATGGCTGGATCTGGGTTGTGGTTGGTGATGAAGAATGAGGTGCAGGACGTTTCTAGTGCAGCGTCTCTCTCTTATGAGCTCCAGCTGTTTCGCCGACAGCTTTGATGGTCAGTGTTTGCTCATGTTTATGTCTGTGAGGTAACGCAGAAGGGGGTCTGGACTGGGATGCCTCACCTCACAACGGGGTATCTCAGGGGTGGTCCAATATTATTATTGTTTTTTTCTCTGGGAAAATTATTATTATTATTATTATTATTTTTATTATACATAAAATTAAATACAATTATAATAAAATTAAAATTGTCTTCATCCAGAATGTAAAAATAATGCATCAATGCATATGTTATCTAATATTAATATTTAAAAAAAAAAAAAAAAGTTGTATTTATAAAAAGGCCTAATTATCATAAAAATAATGGAAATAATCTAATATTAGTATTTACATTATTATACATATTAAACATAAAATAGTTTTCATGCAAAGTTTAATCCTTTATAAACTTTTTTTCCTAGGGAAAGTATTATTATTATTATTTTTATTATTATTATTATTATACATAAAATTAAATACAATTATTATATTATAATTATTTGGTTTTCATCCAAAATAATAAAAATAATGCAACAATGCATATTTATTATCTAATATTAGTATTTAAATTATTATACATAATAAAAATATAATTAAAACTTTTATAATATTTTTATATATTTTTTTGTTGAATATGTAAAATAAAAAATATAGATAGATATTATTATTATTATTATTATTATTATTATTATTATTATTATTATTATTATTATTATTTATTATTATTAAAACTGTCTTCATCCAAAATGTAAAAAAAAAAAATAATGCCACAATGCATATGTATTATGTAAAATTAGTATTTATATTATTATACATAATAAAAATACAATTTAAAACTTATATTTTTAATATTTAAAATAATATTTTTAAATATATATTTCTCCTGAATATATATAATAAATAAAATAAAAAAATAATAAAATTAAACTGTCTTCATCCAAAAAGTAAACCTTTATAATATATATTTCTAAAAGTGCTAATGATAAATAAAAATGTGCATAATTATCATGAAATTATTAAAAAAATATATTATATATTCAGTATATAAAAACATATTTTTGATGCTACATGTAATACTTAATGTGTGTGTATATATATATATATATATATATATATATATAATTGTCACAATAATAAGAATCACATTTCAATTCTATTATTTCTTTATAATAGATGTACTCTTTAAAATATTTAAAGATTTAAAGTATGTCTTATATTTAAAGATTTACAAATGTCTAATAATCAATACTGAATAAATTAACTAATAAATTATAATTCTGTTTTTAAGTATGTGTATATTTCTGTTTATGTGTGTGTACCTATATATGTATATATACACACACACTAATAAACTATACAAATGTCTATACACATTTGTGGTCATTATTTAAGTAGAGATGTTTTGTATAATCCACTTGTGCACAAAAACTCCGGAGGAAGGGACATTCAGAGCTGCATTTATCTAAATATGGACTATGGATGTGCGTTTTGTTATGGCTGACGTCCCAGAGGCCTGTTTACCGGGTGCGCTTTACGGCTCTCGTCCCTCAAGACGGATTGCTCTGCAAAGTGACTTTTGAGGGCTCCTGCCCAGAGTTTGGAGGGACTGTTGAGAAGATGAGAACGAGAGGAAAGGGGAGGGAGAGAGACAGAGAGAACCAACAGGCCCGAAAGTCTGTCATTCTTAAACAAGACTCACTTCACGACACAGCAACTGCTGGAAAGAAAGCATCCACTTATCCTTGAGAGACACTTTACACTGCAAGACAAAGAAATGGACATTGTTATATTGAAAAATGCTGTTTTGCATGAGTGATGGAGATTGTTGAGATTTCAATGAGGCTTCATTTGATTTAAAAAACTACAGAAAGCAACCCATATCCACTTGGACCAGCACCGGTGAGCACCCTTTTCTTTATTTCCTAATAAATATACATTGGGTTTGAGATGTGTTTATAGTTGAGTGTTTAACCTCAAACCATTGGATGTTAAATTTATATTTTCCATGGGAAATTACAGTCAGATCCCCCTGCTGACCAAACCATGTGGGAAATTGTAGAACATAACATGATGTTGCACAAGACAGAATCTAAATGATCAAACTCCTCATATGTAAAGATCAGACAGAGTAAAACGGCTGAAGTCTGAGCTGATGAAAGAGAAGCTGAGATTCTTTTACATATTTCATTAAAGCTTTGAAAGAGCATTCAGAAAGAGTCTCAGAGCAGACAGACGTCAGCGAACAGGAGCACAAACTCTCTCACAAAATCAAACGCAAAAGAATGTTCCATTTTTAGAAAGCTATGAAAAGCTTCATGGTGCCCGCTGATGGGACGGCTCTGTGGGGCTCCATTAGGAGCTTCTCATCAGAGAAAACTCAGCACTGTGCGATATCTGACAGCAACTGATTACAAATGGGCTTTTCTCACTTAAAACTGTTGAACTTGGATTAATGTGTACACTACTTTTTAAAAGTAATTTTCAAAATCATAATTTTCTTTTTTTATTTAGAAAGAAAACATTCATTTGTGACCCAAAATAATAATAATAATGAACAGAAGCAGCAAAATAAATAAATAAAAGACATTTTAAAAATATTAATATTATATATAATTAAATATTATTGTAATAATATTGTAACATTAGTATTTTAATGCATTTCTGATCAAATAAAAAAAGCCTTGGTGAGCAGAAGAGACATTAAAAACATAAAAAAAAACCTTACCAACCACAAATGTTTATTTAACTGTACACATAATTTTAAATAGCTAGAGAATAATTAATTTGAAATAAATTGGAATTATAAGATTTTGCTTAATGTTTTCTTTTAACCGTGGAAAATAATTAAATGATTTATTAATTATATGATTTTTATTTGTAAGCCTAAATATATAATGCTTAGATAATCTAGTTTATTTTTATTAGGTTAGGCTATTATTAATTCATTAATTAATTAAAAGAATTTCAAGAAAATATTTTTTTAAATAACTTTTGTTTATTATTATTTTTTGTTAATGTTGTTAATGTAATGTTTTGTTGAATTAATGTTTCAAAGTGCAATAATATTTCACAAGGAAAGCGCACATATGGGAATTAATACATTTATTTAGCAAGAATGATTTGATGATAAAGACTTTTATAATGTTGTAAAAGATTTCTATTTCAGATAAATGCTGTTCTTCTGAACTTTCTATTCATCAAAGAAACCTGAAAAAATTCTACTCGGCTGTTTTCAACATAATAATAATAATAATAATAAATATTTTTGAGCAGCAAATTAGAATATAGAATGATTTCTGAAGGATCATGTGACTGGAGTAATGATGCTAAAAAATTAGCTTTAAAATCACATAAATTACATTTTTAAATATATTTAAATAGAAAACCGTTATTTTAAATATTAAAAATATTTCACAATTTTACTGTTTTTGCTGTACTTTGAATCAAATAAATGCAGGCTTGGTGAGCAGAAGAGACTTCTTTTAAAAAAAAAAAAAAACATTAAAATCTTACTGTTCAAAAACGTATATATAGTCTAACCTAATAAATTATTATAGGTATATTTTAAATAATTTAGAATTATTTTTTAATCATTATTATATTAATTATAATTTGAATTTGTGTACTTTTTCTTATGAAAATATGGTTTTAAGTAGTGTGTGTGTGTATTTATATTTTAAATACATTTTGTAAATTATTACATGCACTTGTTTATAATTATTATAATTATTATATTTATTATTTTATTATAAACAGGAGTTTTAAGAGCACCTGGAGATTGGTCCTCACACTGCACATTAAATATTACTATAAAAAATAAATGAATAATGGTCATAATATTGGTGCACTTCTAGTTTTTTTAAATAAAATAATAAACAAAATAATAAAGTGTGATAATACTATTATATTCTGAAATAAAAAAGGGGAGTACTAAATAAAAATACATTTACTTTATAGTAAACTTAAATATAAAATGCTAAAATTTACTTGTTTATATGACTTTTTATTATAATTTTTAAACTTAAAATCAGCACGTTGCTGGCAAGTAAGTATATGCACTGTCGGGTTCAGCGCTGCAGTTTGAAGAGCGTCAGTGAATGAAATGTCACAGTTTTGCATTGTGCTTTGAAAACTGCAGCAGATAGCCTAAATGTATGCATTCAGTTCGAATGAAAATCTTATGTAGTATTACACACTAAAAAAACAACCTTGGGTTATTTGGCAACCCAGCGCTGGGTAAATATTGGACAGAACACATGCTGGGATATTCTGACCCAGCTGGTTTTTTTAAATGTTTTTACCAAACATGCTGGGTTATTTTAAGTCAACTATTGTTTAAAAATGATTATATGGCTGGTTTAAATGGACTGGAACTTATAAAAACACACACAGAATTACTAGAGGCAACAGCCATAATTAAAAGATTTATTATTAAGCAAGAACACATGGACAGACTGAATTTATTTGGGTGAATACAGCGTAGTTTACAATATTACATACATTTAAACTCGTTTAACAAGCATTTCAGACAAAAAATTAGACATAATAACATCTAACAGTAGAATTTTAACTTTAGTGTATTAAACGGTTCTCTGTAATCGATTTTTACAGAAACAGCGCTAATTCTCATGCAGGTGTGTTGGTGAAATCTGAGCTGGTGAAGGGCTGCTGTTTGCTGGCTTAACTGTGAACTTCAGACCGCGGCCTCACGTTTCCCTCATAGCTGAAAGATGCCATGACTGACTCTAAAAACTGCCCATAAACAAACAGTGCTGACATTAGAGCACATATTTTAAGATTGAACTCAGTACAATAACAAATCAAATCCATTTATTTTATGCAAGGCAAAAGGCATTTCCATCATTATGTTGATTTGATTCCATCCTCGTCTTTATGTTGTGTTGCGTAAAATACAATTTACAGCACAGTAAAGACTTTATAAATTAAATAAAATGTATACAAACCTTTATTTCAGTGAAGATGTGCAAATTGGCTGTGGTGAGAACCGATCTCTCCTGTAGGACTCAAAAAGCCTGCGCTTTGACTGACTGTAACTCAGCAGCTGGGTTGTTTTGTCAGAGACAGGCTCAACCCAGCGTTAAAAATGACCCAGCAACTTAGTTACAGAAAAACTACCCAGCACCTGGGCAAAAATATTAAAAATAACCCAATAAAATGACCCAACGGGCTGAACCTAGCATTTGGGTTAATGTACTCACCCCCTTGTCAACCAAGATGTTCAAGTCTTTGTTTCTTCGGTCATAAAGAAATAGTTTTTTGAGGAAAACATTTCAGGATTTTTCTCCATATAGTGGACTTCTGTGGTGCCCTGAGTTTGAACTTCCAAAATGCAGCTTGAAACAATCCCAGCCGAGGAAGAAGGGTCTCATCTAGCGAAACGTTGGTTATTTTCATAAAAATAATACTATTTATACACTTTTTAATGTCAGATGCTCATCTTGTCCTGCTCTTCCCGACCTCTGTTTTTGTTCCGGTTCATGACAGTTAGGGTATGAGGAAAAACTCTCATCTCATGTTCTCCCTCAACTTTGAAATCGCCCTATATCAGTGTTTTACCTTTTTTGTTAAGGGTGTTTGATTATCTTCGCATGTTCGCTTTGCAAAGACTGGGTCGGTACTTCTGCAGCGATGTAGGATGATTTTGAAATGATTTTTGAAGTTGAGGGAGAAAATCGATCAAAGTTTTTCGACATACCCTAACTGTCTTGAGCATGGGCGTCGGAACCATTGAATGTGGGTGGGACAGGACCCACCCACTTTTAAAGGCCAACGATATCAGACCCACCCACTTTTACCTTCTCTAATTCAGACTTTTTTTAGAGCGCCATCAGTCAAATTCATTCCACATAACGAATGCGCTAATAGATTAAGCTCTATGGTTATGCATATGTGACCCTGGACCACAAAACCAGTCTTAAGTCGCTGGGGTTTATTTGTAGCAATAGCCAAAAATACATTGTATGGGTCAAAATTATAGATTTTTTTTTATGCCAAAAATCATTAGGAAATTAAGTAAAGATCATGTTCCATGAAGATATTTTGTAAATTTCCTACTGTAAATATATAAAAACTTAATTTTTGATTAGTAATATGCATTGAAAAGAACTTAATTTGGACAAATTTAAAGGTGATTTTCTCAATATTTAGATTTTTTTTTGGATCATCAGATTCCATATACTGAAATAGTTGTATCTCGGCCAAATATTGTTCTATCCTAACAAACCATACATCGATGGAAAGCTTATTTATTCAGCTTTCAGATAAAGCTTTTTTTCGAAAAATTGACACTTATGACTGGTTTTGTGGTCCATGGTCACATATGAACAGGCAGCATCTGGGGTGGAGGGCACAATCATCAAACATAATATTTCAGAGGAAGCAGACGCCACGTCCTGACCACATCGCTGTCTTTAATGGGTGTGTTTAGGGAGTATTTGTATTTATGCCTCTGGAAACGTGTCTCAACAGCCGTCTTTTGTAATGTTGTCACATTAATGGGCAGAGGTTATATACATAAACCCTACCAGCCAGGCAGCCTATTCCGTTAATTAAAAGGCACCAGACTACAGAAAATGGCATATACTCCAGTAATTTTTTTTGGGGGGGGGAGGACCCACCCACATTTATTTTGCTTCTGACGCCCATGGTCTTGAGTCAGAATACACAGAGTTCAGGCAGAGCAAGACAAGACGATCGTTTGAGATTAAAAAGTATTTTAAATGTTATTTTTTTTAATCATTTTTTTTTCATTTAAACTGCATTTTGGAATCATATGGCACCATATCAGTCCACTATATGGAGAAAAATGCAGAAATGTTTTCCTCACACCGACACAGGCCACTCTCACGATAGTTGATTGACATGAGCTCTTACCTTAGACCAGCTGTCACAGTCTAGTAACTTTCCTTGTTTTGATGCCGGAGCAGGGATGTAAGTTAGACAAGAATATCTCCGATTGAGCGATTGAGGTGTTGTGTTGCTGGATGTAATAATGAACATAGTGGTCGTCATTTACTCCTGACATCTGAGCCGCTGAAGATGCAGTGGATTACATTTGTTTGTGAAGGGAATGCGCCTCCCGATCTACATATATCCGTCTATGTTCACGTGAATCATTCATGATCCAGCTTCACTTACAGCAGAAGTGTGTATAAGTGTTTTTTATGAATCTTTGCGATCACCTTTCCTTATAACGTGGTAGTTAGGAAGTTTAGCGGTTAAATGCGGCTAAAGTAAACAAGATCGTCATTCCACAGAGAGAAGAGAGGGGCGGGGTGAGCAGAGCTCATTTGCATTTAAAGGAACAACCCCTTAGAATGAGATGATTTTTGCAGAGCTGATTTTGCCAAGGTAAAAAGGGTGTTGTTTTACGAAACCATTAAGAATCAAAGTATATTAGAAACTTTTCATTAAGACCCTAAAGAATCATATCAACTTGTGGAAAATGGGCCCCTTTAAGTGCACCCCTGATTATAAATTTATTTTCTATGTTCTAGTCATGGAGACCTTCCACGGAAGAGACTCAAACATCACATCCGAATCCCCCGTCAACACCAGCCTCCACCTGTCGGGGGTGCCGTACCTGAAGAGACTGGCGCACCTGGACGAGGCTCTGTACCAGGAGTTCTATGTGCTGTGGGTGACGCTGATGGTGGTGAACACGCTCATGTTTGTGGTCGGCGTGGTCCTGAACAGTGTGGCCCTGTACGTGTTCTGCCAGCACAGCCGCTCTCGGACCACGCCGGCCATATACACCATAAACCTGGCGGTGGCCGACCTGCTAGTGGCGCTGTCGCTCCCGGCCCGCATCGCGCTGTACCACAGCGGCGGCGACTGCGTGCCGTGTTTCTACCTGCACACGTTCAGCTACTTCGTCAACATGTACTGCAGCATTTTGTTTCTCACCAGCATCTGCGTGGATCGCTATCTGGCGGTGGTGCGTTCGGCGGCAAGCCGTTGGCGGAGCCCCGTGGTTGCGAAAGGCGTGAGCACCTGCATCTGGTTGTTCGCCATTGTGGTCACGTACTCCCTTCAGACGTCTGCGCTGGACTTTTACGGAGAGTCTTACTGTCACGTCGCCGTGCTCTTCGCCCTCACCGTTCTGGAGTTCGCCCTGCCGCTGCTGGTAATCGCGACGTTTACGATCCGCGTCGCCTGCGCGCTCGCGGACGGCCGGCTCATGCCGCAGAGCTTGGGTCGGCGTGTGCGCGCCGTCCGGCTTCTCGTCACCGTGCTGCTGGTGTTCACCGTGTGCTTCATGCCGTATCACGTGCGCGAGGCCATGGTGTATTTCCAGTTAGGGGGCAGCAGAGAGCAGCACGTGGTTGCGTATCACGTGACCATCACGCTCAGCAGTCTGAACAGCTGCCTGGATCCTGTGGTTTACTGCTTCGTGCCCGATAGTTTCCGCTCCACATTGCGAAAAAAACAGAAGAAGAGATTCGGAGAGAATCCGATGGCCATCAAGGGAAACAGGAGCAGCAAAGCTGCAGGAACGCCGATGGCCATCGCGTACAGCGTCGCAACGCTCACGCTCACACCCTACATACTGCCAGCCAAAGACATTCCTGCCTGAAATAAAACACTCAAGAGCTATGAAAATCTGTAGCTATCAGTAATATCAAAGAAATGGGTTCCATCCTGTAAGAAAAATCACATGCAGTCTTAAAAATATAGGCATCTATATAGTTCTTCAAGGTTTCCATTCAACAAAAAGTTTGTAGTGGAAGGGTTTATTGGGAACTAATTTTTTTTCTATTGCATTGGTTTTTTTCAAGTGTATTGTATGAGATCTCTTTAATGTCTCGGTATGTCTTCAAGACAGTGTTGAGATTAAATAGAGAGCAAATGGAGACTCTAGATCAGTATTTCTCAATCAGGGACCTCGACCCACTAAAGGGTCTCAAGATATATATATATGTGGAAATTATTAACATTTTCATAGGTCATGAATTTTTTTTTTGTATTCAATAGAACATTTTCTAGTTATGTCAATAGAAATTGCTATTTTTGAGTAAAATATATTTTATAATATTTCTAAAAAGGTGATGTTTTAATTTTTTTGACCTGAAAAGTAATGGAAATGAATCTCATGGAATTTTTTATAATAGAAATTTTCCTGCTGGTGATAAAAATTCAAAACTAAAAATAATGAAAATGATGTAAATTTATTGTAAACTCAAGTGTAAATGCTTAAGAATATTCATTTATTGAAACTTTTGGAACTACTGAATTTAATTATTTTAACTGAATATAAATATAAAAATAGTTTATATAAATTTCTGATATAAATTCATTGGTAATAAATTTGTAAATCCTTAAGAAAATTCCTTTAAAGGAGCTAAAGCGGCTAAAAAACTGATATTGATATAATATTTATTTTAATTTGTTACCTCAACAACTGCTATTTTATTTTAAAATCAGCCTTTGGTCTTGGAAAACCTCCATACAGTATATCCGGGAATTTAATTATTATTATTATTATTATTTTTTTTTTTTTTTGAACTGAAAAATGTTTCTACTGATGAAAAAAAAAAAAAGAAAATGATGTAAATTCACTGTAAACTCACGTGTAAATGCTGAGGAACTTCTGGGTTATTGAAACTTCTGGAACTACTGAATTTAATTATTTTTTACATTTAATAACAAAATCATGTAATTTAAAAAAAAAAAATATTATTAATATTATTATTTTAATTAGCAGCCTTGTAATTTTCTGCAGAAGTACCAGAAATATCTTCAGGGGCCTTCAAATATTATATTTGACAAAGGGGGGCCATGGAGTCAAAAAGGTTGAGAAACACTGCTCTAAAATGTCCAGAAAGATCTCAAATATTTCTCATCAGATTTTCCAAACTATGCTATCCACTATTATACTATAGTATTGTCACTGTATGCCAACTAATGACTTATTTGTCATATTGCATGACAAATATCAATTGAGACCCCTTCTAAGTATGAAAGAAAACCCTCTGAGCACTAAAACGATCCTCTGACATATTTTTCCTGCTCTTAACAAATATAATGTATGTCGTCAGACAGAAATGTATATACGGAGCAGTGACGTGGCAGGAGCCGTTGGTCTACATACCGTTTTAATGGCAGTTGTTTGCTGTATGATGGACTCTCATACCGTACACGGAGCTCTCATCTGAGCGGTTTGTTTTGCTCCACATGTGATTTAATGGAGGTGTTGGGTCATTTGTTTACAAGTGAAGACCACACTGAACCCGTGACACACTTACAGAGACCTGCACGCGCTGGAAACCACTTTACACATAAACATTATTACAACTGAAGATAAACCTGTTTTTATGATCTGTTTAAACCACTTATGGATTTCTGTCAAAACAAATAGGTCCAATGTCTGTCCAGAATCTCTGTAGAAATCGTTTATTTTCCTGAAAAAAAAAGTGTATATATATATACACTACCGTTCAAAAGTTTGGGGTCAGTACATTTTTATTGTTTTTTTTTTTTTTTTTTTTTTAAGAAATTAATACTTTTATTCACCAAGGATGTATTAAGTTAATAATTAAAAGTTTATTAAAAGTTAATAATAAATAATTTACATTGTTATAAAATATTTATATTTTGAATAAACACTGTACTTTTTAAACTTGTTATTCATGAAAGAATCCTGAAAAAAAAAAAAAAATCACAGGTTCCAAAAAATATTTGGCAGCACAACTGTTGATATTATCCAACATTGATCATTCTAATAATAAATCCGCATATTAGAATGATTTCTGAAGGATCATGTGACACTTAAGACTGGAGTAACAGCTGATGAAAATTCAGCTTTTCATCACAGGAATAAATTCTATTTTAAAGTATGTTAAAATAAAAAACATTATTTTATATTGTAAAAACATTTTGCAATATTACTGTTTTTTTTTTTTTTTTATTTTTTTTTTTAATCAAATAAATGCAGCCTTGATGAGCATAAGAGACTACTTTAAAGACTATTACAAGTCTTACTGACCCCAAACTTTTGAACGGTAGTGTATATATACATATATATATATATATATATATACACACTACTGCTCAAAAGTGTGGGATCAGTACGACTTTTCTGTAAGTCTCTTATGCTCATCAAGTCTGCATTTATTTGATCAAAAATGCAGAATAAATTGGCTTTTATTTTAATATACTTCAAAATATAATTTATTCCTGTGATGCAAAGCTTAATTTTCATCATCATTACTCCAGTCTTAAGTGTCTCATGATCCTTCAGAAATCATTCTGATATGCTGATTTATTATTATTGTTGGAAACAGTTGTGCTGCCAAATATTTTTTTGGAAGCTGTGATTTTTTTTTTTTTTTTTTCAGGATTATTGATGAATAACAAGATAAAAAGAACATGATTTACTCAAAATATACATCTTTTCTAACAATGCAAATTTATGCTATTACTTTCTATTAATTTATCATATCCTTGCTGAATAAAAGTTTTTTTTTTAAAAAGAAAGAATAAAAATTTACTGACCCCAAAGTTTTGAACAGTAGTGTATATTGTTAGAAGACCTTTCTATTTTAAATAAATGCTGTTCTTTTTAACCTTTTATTGATCAACGAATCCTGAAAAAAAAAAATAAAAAAAAATCACAGGTTCCAAAAAAATATTAAGCAGCACAACTGTTTTCAACATTCATAATAAAATAGCATATTAGAATGATTTCTGAAGACTGGAGTAATGATTTTGAAAATTCAACTTTAATTACAGATATAAATTAAAATTTAATGTATATTAATATAGAAAATCATTGTTTTACATTGTAATAATATTTCACGATATTACTTTTTTTTCTGTTGTTTTGATCAAATGGACACAGCCTTGATGAGCATAAGAAACATCTTTAAGAAACATTAAAAATCTTACTAATCCCTAACATTTGAGCGGCAGTATATATATATATATATATATATATATATATATAAATTGTTTTGTTTCCAGGAAAATAACCAATTCCAGAGATAAATAAAATAAAATTAAATATGCTTAACTGTTTAATTTCTATAATTGTTATGTTGTAGTATTGATGACTATTATTGTAAATTGTGGAAAATATCACAAATAATGCAACAATAAAGAATGTAGAATATAAACAATGCAAGCATTTTATAAATATAAGTATTTTTAAATTATATAAGTTGACAAATATTTTTACAATGTACAACTTTTAATTGTATATCATTTTATAATGTATTGATGTCTCAGATTTTTTTTAATTTCTCAATTTTTTTACACACGTATACATACATACATATATATATATATATATATATAGTAGTTATAATGAATATTTGTCTTCAGTTTTTTGTGTCTGTGAGACACAAAATTTACCACAAGAGGGCATCATTTTCATTCAAAATGTAAATAATGTAAAAATGATTGGTGGATCAAGGCTGTATGCTTTCTAAACAATGTAAATACTGTCCTGATGTCAAATAATGTATGAACATCCCTAATAAACACAATAATAAGCATACTAGTTATCTGTCAGCTATTTCATGTTTTGCTTTTAAAGTCTACTTTTTATTTATTGTTTGTTTTTAAAGTTAAACCCATTTATGTATCAGTTTCTAAGTGTTTTTATCTCATAACACCTGTGCTTATGAGAGCGTCGAGCAAAATGTCTCTCTGTCGTTTTGTGAATCAGGGTTCAAGTGAAGATAAAATGATGAGTGACGGCTGATATTTCTGTTTTCTTCAGAGTGACAGACACATTAGCATCCTGAAACATTCCTCCCTCACATGCTAACACGGTTCTGCCCGTTTCAGGAGACTCAGCACGTGGACGTGAAACTGCACAAGTTGGTCTTTCTGAGGTCTGGTTCTTCCTCCGTGGGTTGGCAGTTTAGCTCAGATTCAGACTCTTGATAACACTTACCTCAGCAACTCCACATGCTGAAATGAGGAAGTTTGATCAGCAGTTTTCATCTCTGAACAACACGGGAACAGAAACATCAGGACTGAGCCCAAAGTTTTAACGAAACACGTCAACACTTTTATAGGGAACTGTTTACACTCTGATCACCAGTGTAGATTATTATTACAGGAACTGCCTGAAAAACTAATTTGTGAACCTTTCAGATCCAAAACCAAAAACATATCCACCTTTTTCTTTCTTTACAAGTGGGCGCGGCCATTTGTAAATTTTATAGGTTTGGCTTCCGGTCTCATCCGCGTCAAACTGCTTGATATTGCAAATTATTTTATTGTATTATCTTAATTATGAGCACACTGGTTTGTAGTGCAAACTCTTTTACTGTCTACTACACGTTGCTATTCTTCTTGTTGTTATTTACCTATAGCGGTTAATGAACTGGAAGTCTCACCCATAGGCTTACTTCTGCGTCAAAGACTAAGGTGAATATCTTCTCAGAAGCCGCTTAGACTATGTAGAAGTCATGTGTTAATTGAATACACACAGTAAACAGACCTTCATACTTAAAATTTTAGTTTTCAAACATTGTTTACAACTTAAAGATGTTGGTAATTTTACAACAAGCTTCCATTTATTAACACTACATTAGTTAACATGAACTAACAATGAAATATGTGACCCTGGACCACGAAACCAGTCTTAAGTAGCACAGATACATTTTTAGCAATAGCCAAAAATACATTGTATGGGTCAAAATTATTGATTTTTCTTTTATGCTAAAAATCATTAGGATATTAAGTAAAGATCATGTTCCGTGAAGACATTTTGTAAATTTCCTACCGTAAATATATCAAAACTTAATTTTATATTCGTAATATGCATTGCTAAGAACTTCATTTGGACAACTTTAAAGGTGATTTTCTCAATATTTAGATTTTTTTGCACCCTCAGATTCCAGATTTTCAAATATTTGGCTGAGATACAACTATCCTAACAAACCATACATCAGTGGAAAGCTTATTTATTCAGCTTTCAGATGATGTATAAATCTCAGTTTAAAAAAATGTACCCTTATGACTGGTTTTGTGGTCCAGGGTCACATATAGGCTTCTAAAGCATTTATTATATATCTATATCTTAATTTATGTTATTTTCAACATTTACATCATTAACAAAGTTGGATCTGTTACTATTATTTAATTGACCTTTCAGTTTTTATTTTAAATACAATTTTGTTAATTTATATATTTTTTTTATTACTGATTATCAATTTATTTATTATTAAATAATTAATTATTTAATGGGTCTGAACAGGAATTAATGATAATGAAATCATTATAATTAACTTTTTTTTTTTTTTTTTTTTTTTTTTTTTTTCCTTTTACCAGCGTTAATAAAGATGGATACGTACTGTGACAAATGTATTGCTCATTGTTAATGCACTAACTAACCCCAACTAGTGGGACTTTATTTTACCAAAATGTTTAATTTTAATGCATGAAGTTTCTGTATACGTAAACTCATGAATCCTTCTTGCAGGTTTAAAGTTTTCAAACTCGTTTCGCTCATAAACTTTAACAAAAGTGTTTTGTGTGTCACTGTGTCACAGGTGAGACGTTTGAAGTGTACTAGTATGTCTAGTACTGGTTAAACTGGTTTTACACTCTGTGATCTCTAGCACAATTGTTTTCTCATGATAATATGTTTTTCTTCAGACAGGCTCCTCTCACACTTTCTAAAATGTGAATAAATACCTTTATTGTTTCTCTGTACTTTCAGGTATTTATCTTTTTGCAGACTAGAAACATCAGATCTACAGGCCTGACTCATGTGGATTCAATATCTGGTAAGTTTTTCTCCTCTAATAAACTGTTTTGCACATGCTGAATGCTTCATAAATCATATTCTGTCTCTTTACAGCAATTATGCAGATGGTCATATATTCCATTAAAAAAACACCTTGGTGCAAACGCAAGCTCTCTTTCATCAATTACAGTTTATAAAATGTTCAACACTTATTGCTGGCAAATAAAGTGTGCAAAAACTCACTGGTTCCAAGTCAAACTTGGAAATGCTGACGTCGCAAAACGTGAACATGCCCGAAAATTACTTCTGTTTAATGCAGCCCAATAGTTTGTTAAAGGAGAAGTCCACTTCCAGAACAACAATTCACAAATAATTTACTCACCTCCTTGTCATCCAAGATGTTCATGTCTTTCTGTCTTCAGTCGTGAAGAAATTATGGTTTTTGAGGAAAGCATTTCAGAATTTTTCTCCATATAATGGTTCACGAGTTCACGCTTACATATAATTAGCCGGAGTATAGTAATGCATATTTGGCGTGCTGTCCGGGGAAGGGCTCCGAGCTCGGGAATGGCCCGAACCCAGAGAACCCCCCCTAGGTGTAGTGAGAACTCGTGTGAGGAGTGAGGAGATGGGGTGGTGGTGGGATGCTGATAAACCATCAAATGGATAGAGGCAAGTTCAGCTGTATTTAAATTGTAGCATTGATTAACTTGAGTGAACTCCTCTTGTGGTAGTTAGGCTAGGTATCTGACGCGCTCCTCCTGAACCTTGTTAATAAAACATCATATTTGATTGGTGCCCCTATTTTGAACTTCCAAAATGTAGTTTAAATGCAGCTTCAAAGGCTCTAAATGATCCAGGCCGAGGAAGAAGGGTCTTATCTAGCGAAACGATCTGCAATTTTTTTTTCGAAAAATAAAAATTTGTGTAATTTTTAAGCACAAAAGCTTGTGTAGCACAGGCTCTGGGATGCACGTTCACGTACTGTTGAATCACATTGAAAGGTCACGCGGAACGTAGGCAGAACGCGCAAAGACTAAGAAAGTGCAAGTAGGTCAAACGCTGTTTACAAAAAAAAAAGTACAAAAATGTCGGACGATTCTGAAGTTGTAGGGGAAAATAGAAAATATGGAGTTTTTTGCCTTTTTGAGCCGGAGTGCACAGACGATGAACTTAGACGTGATTCGTAGTAGTGATGGGAATTCGGATCTCTGGCTTTGAGTTTGTTCAGCAAAATGAACAAATCTTTTTTGAGTCATTTCGTTCATTTTAGCAAAATATAATGAAAATGTTACGTGTTACTTCCCTAACACATCTACTGCTTACACAAACATTGATCACACCACAAACAAAACAAAACTATAATGCTATAAGAAACAGAAAAGATTCATTCATTGTTTACCTGTGTCTTTAGTCTATGATTAGCTCATCTCGCCTCTTATCTGACAAGTTTTTGGGTTTGAGTCGTTCATTCATCACGTGACAGCCCCATAAGATGAATGAACGAGTCAAAACAGGTGAACTAATTCCAGTACAGAACCTAATAGGATGTTGCGCATGTGCGACTGAATGAATCACTCCCAGAGACGACTTGTTCTTCCTGAGTCACATTAAAGATTTGTTCAAAATTAACGGATCGTTCAAGAACGACCCATCGCGGACGCGCATCCCAGTGCCTGTGCTACACAAGCTTTTGTGCTTAAAAAGTATACAATTTTTTATTTTTCAAAAAAATGACAGATCGTTTCACTAGATAAGACCCTTCTTCCTCGGCTGGGATCGTTTAGAGCCATTGAAGCTGCATTTAAATTACATTTTGGAAGTTCAAAATCGGGGCATCAATGAAGTCCATTATATGGAGAAAAATCCTGAAATGTTTTCCTCAAAAACCATAATTTCTTTACGTCTGGAGACAGAAAGACATGAACATCATGGATGACAAGGGGGTGAGTAAATTATTTGTGAATTGTTGTTCTGTAATGGAGTTCTCCTTTAAAATTGAAGATTTTCTCTGGTTGTTTTCAGATTTGATGTAAGGACATAATCAGATGTTTGAGGACGAATGGAGAGGACGGGATATTTAGAGACAGAGAAGTGAGGAATAAGACATTCTGACACATCTAAAATAAACCCGCCGTCCCTACTGATGCAGGATCAGCCTCACCCAGTCA
Organism: Labeo rohita; assembly: GCF_022985175.1. Lineage (NCBI taxonomy): Eukaryota > Metazoa > Chordata > Actinopteri > Cypriniformes > Cyprinidae > Labeo > Labeo rohita. The sequence goes on from NC_066887.1 coordinate 32,420,101, forward strand.
AATCCACTTTGATGGAAACAGGTCAAACTGGTCATGCTGGACACCACAGACTATCAAACACAACAACAAACTTAACAAACGGTTGTTACTAAGGCAGTCTATGCAAATTCTTGTCAATTTCAACTGTCTGCTTTCTCTGTCAGATCAACTGCTGTCATGATGAAGCAACACATCTGATTTAATGACACAGGCGTTTGATGGAAACTCTGGTACCACCTTGAGTACTGAGGTTTGTTACTGCCACAGTAATACTTCAGAAAAACAACTCCTTCACTGTGTTCAAAAGTTCAGGTGAGTTCATCTTCCAAATCTTTGGTACACTTGTGCAACTCATTCGCTTTACAATAGCTTTTAATGTGAGAAAGCAACACTTCATCTTTATTCAAAGAAATAATGCGTCACCCTCCTGTTGTGTTGAAAAACTGGGTACAGCTTTTGTGTTTTTGGTCAAGTTGACCCACTTAGGTTTCCGTGCAATTTGCCAAAAATCAACATGATAAAAAAACACAGAAGACTAATGCAAATACAGAAAGCCTCTATTGCACCTAGTCAGAGACTACAAAATATAAACTATGTGAGAAATTCAGTAATTAGGGACTCTATTGGAATTGCTCCGTTTCTTATTATTCTGTTCCAAAATGAATTGCATTTTTGAGGGCCTAAACATGTTTGAAAACTCATGAAACTTTGCACACGCATCAGAACTGGCGAAAATTTACGTCTGATATAGGTTTCAGAAGTGGGTGTGGCAAAATGGCTCAATAGCGCCACCTATACACTTTCAACAAAGTGCACCTCGAGCTACACTTCACGTACATGTATGAAAATCGGCATACACATGTAACACACCAGTACCTACAAAAAAGTCTCCTGGTACAAAATCCAAAACAGGAAGTAAGTTAAGATTTTTTCCAACAAATTTTGTGCTGATTTTGCTATTTTCAGGTGTCGTATTTCGACGAACTCCTCCTAGAGATTTATTCAGATCAACACCAAATTTGGTCAGTCTAATCTAAAGCCCTTTGTGGCATTAAATTGCGAAGATCTTGAGTGTTCATTAGAGGGCTTGTCTGTGGCGCCTTGTCAAATTTTGATTCTATTATAATCATAACGCCACCTGTTGGCAACAGGAAATGACTTGCTTTACACTAACTTAAACAAGAAATGTTCGATCCTCACCAAACTTCACATGTTTGTTAAGAGTGCTGGCCTGAAGACATCTAAAGACCAATATTCAGTTATAATCATAGCGCCACCCGTTGGCAGCAAGATATGTCATGTTTTACACTAACTTAAGCATACCATGTTCAGTCTGCACCAAACTTCACATATGTGGCAACAGTCTAGGTCTGAACACATTTATCTACAATATTCAGTTATAGACATAGCGCTACCAGTTGACAGCAGGAAGTTTGGCACATATAAATGACTTTGACACATACCTATATTTACTATATTAAAAGCATACTGCCCACCATTGTCGTTTATTGTGTTGTTTCTGTGTAGCATTTATTATTTATTTATTATTTGTACTACTTCTGCCTTTTTAAGACTTTTCTGAAACCCTTGTGAGGGTAAAATGGGTTTCGTACACTACTTTTCAGTGCTGAAAGAGTGCAGTAATTGAGATCCAAAAGACGAACAAACAAAAAACGAACTTTGACAGATTTTTTGATTCAACTGGATGATGAAACTGTGAATTTTTCTTGAATGATTCAGAAGACGAGTGTTAGTTTTGAGTAAAATTTCTTAATTTCTCATGTATTTCATACTTTAGTCTTCAACAGTAAAGGTTTTCAGTTTTTTATCTGTCTAAATGAGTCTCAGTTTTGAGTCAAATGTCTTAATTTCTCATGTATTTCATATTTTAGTCTTCAGCAATAAAGGTTTTCTGTTTTTATGAGCCTTTTTAGTATTTTTCCAAGTGTTGTTTTTGGCAAATTGCATTAAAACCAAAGGGGCTGAATGGTTGAGTAAATATGCACAGTGCTGCCTTTCTGAAACACAGCTATTATATAACTGTTGACATTTTGCATGCACATTCATGACCCTAAATGAGAAAAAGTCACCAAATTGAAAATAAGAAATAATTTAACCAGTATTTTGAGCAGTTTAAAAAGTCAAGTATGGGTCAAACACACCCCAGTACAATGAGAAGGTTATGCATGTCTGCATTGCATAAAGTTATTTAATTGCATGTGAAAAAAACAAAACTTTATCATATAAAGTTAATTTTATGAGCAAAATTATTATTATTACTATTATTATTATTATGTGCAAACAACTTCAGCAGTCACCCTACAAACCTGTTTGTTTACATGTTATTTCTAAAAGGTTTCCTTCCTTTATTTAAGTAATTTGTGTTGTGTTTTGTCCTCTTGAAATCATTTTGAGCCTTATTAAAAAGGTTACAATTATATTGCAGATTTACTTTATGTTCAGCAAAGACGCACTCAGGACAAAATGCTTCCTTTTTGTTTTTCTTGGAACCAAATCAGAAGGAGCTCTTATCCTGGCTAAACCAGACCATGTGAACCGAATAAACAACTGTTTTGTCTTAACACAGTTTCAAAAGAGCAATCAACCACTAATTAAAAAGTCAATCAGATTACATTTCATGGACTTTTGGGAAAATGTAGAGTAGGAAAACAACAACTTCACTGTGTAAAAAGTTCAGGTGAGTTCATCTTCCCAAACCTTGATGCATTAATGCAACTCATTCGCTGTACAATAGCTTTTAATGCGGGAAACAACTTTTTTAATCTTTATTCACAGAAAATCTTCCTTTTTGCAGCTGCTCTCAAATCTCATTGAAATATGGTGTACATTAAGTTTGGTTTGATGTCAGTAGTGATTGGTGCAGTTTTGGCTGAATGCTTGAATCAAGGTCTGTGTTTAAAATATTTCACATTTTATTCTATAACATAAAATGCATCGTTTTTTAAAGCTTTTACTTGTGATAAGGCTGTATATTTATATCTGACAACCGTTCCTGGAAAAAAAAGAAGAGAGGAGGATAATCATGTTTCAACAACGATGTTTTAATGCCACTGTAACGTGGAGAGGGAGACGAGAGGCGAGGGGATCCAAATGCACGCTTTTATTAGTGGGACGAGGCAAAGACATGGTCAGACAGGCAGGGTCAGAACAATAACAAACAGGTATAACGGAGGGATACACAAGAGAAGTCCGTGAGGCAGGCGTGGGTCGATCAACGGCGAACATAGTCCATGACGTGCGACAGAAGAATAATCCTTATAACAAGCAATAATCCAGAAAGGCAGGCCGCGAGACCGACGAAACGAGATAGCCAGGCGAGAATACTAACACACAGGAAACCAGGAACTCAGGATACCAGGAAACACAAGAAACTAGGAACTCGGAAACTTAGAAAACTAGGAAACTAAGGAAACAGTGCTAGCACTAGGAGAGTACTAAATGCAACTGATAAATCTCCACAATTACACTCCACAATACACGGCGCTTGCCGAGTGAAAGTCCGGGGCTTTGTAGGGTTGCTGATTGGCCACAGGTGTATGGCGCAGTCAGTGTGGTGGATAGTGGGAGATGCAGTCCGGGGTGTAGTGCAACAGTCTGTGTGTAATAATGGAACGAGAGCGACATCTGGTGGTGAGTGGACCGCAGGGCACCGACCAGATTTGTGACATAGCCCCCCCCCAAAGAGCGGCTTCCAGACGCTCCAACAGAACAACAGTCCAGGGGAGCGGGGGGGCGGGAGCGAGACAGGACGGGGGTTGGAGGACCAGGTCCATGCGGAGGACCCGGTAACTGAGGCAGGACCAGCAGAGCAGGAACCCTCCAGGGCGGAGCTGGAGGCAGAGCAGGAGGTGCGGGAGCCCTCCAGGGCGGAGCCGGAGGCGGAGCAGGAGGCGCAGGAGCCCTCCAGGGCGGAGCCAGAGGCAGAGCAGGAGGCGCCGGGGCCCTCCAGGGCGGAGCAGGAGGCGCCGGGGCCCTCCAGGGCGGAGCAGGAACCCGTGTCATGAACTGGGACCTGGGGAGAACAGGGACAGAGGAGGCAGACAGAATAAGGGGAGAAGCAGAGAGTGCACACGTTAACGCCGCCTCCCTGGGAGGTTTTACGGCGAATGCCGACACCTCAGGAGGCATGGGCGCAGCTTCTCTGGCGAAAGAGGTCTCTTGAGCAGACTCGTGGTCGGACGAGACCTCTGTAACAGACTTGTGAGCAGACGGGCCCTCAGGGGCAGACTTGTGAACGGACTTGACCACAGGAGCAGACTTGTGAACAGACGTGACCTCAGGGACAGACTTGTGAACGGACTTGACCACAGGAGTAGAATTGTGAACAGACGTGACCTCAGGGACAGACTTGTGAACGGACTTGACCACAGGAGCAGACTTGTGAACAGACTTGACCTCAGGAGCCGACTTGTGAACAAACGTGACGTCAGGAGCGTAGTGTGCAACCCATATACTGAGAATGGTGATCGCCATCACACTGGCAGACATAACGTGACAAGACTCTGGGAGGTCGGACGAGACTTGACAGGACTCTTGATGACGTGACTTGACTCTGGACAGACAGACGAGACGTGACTTGACTCTGGACGGACAGACGAGACGTGACTTGACTCTGAACGGACAGACGAGTCGTGACTTGACTCTGGGACAACAGCTGTAACTTGACTTGTCTTAGGAGGAGCAGCTCTGACTTGACTTGACGCAGGAACAACAGCAGTAGCTTTACTTGACCTTGGGAACATGGCTGTAACTTGATTTGACACTGGAGGTACAATTGTGATTCGACTTGACAGAGGAAATAAAGCTGTAGCTTGACTTGACTTGGGAAGAACAGCTTTGACTTGCCTTGACACAGGAAATACAGCTTGAACTCGACTTGACCCTGGAAACACAGTTGTCGGAATGTCGGAATGTTGCGAGAGTAAAGTAAAATCGATGCGAGAGTAAAGTCGGAATGTTGCGAGAGTAGAGTTGGAATGTTCAGAGAATAAAGACGGAATGTTGCGAGAGTAGAGTCGAATTGTTGCGAGAGTAAAGTCGGAATGTTGCGAGAGTAAAGTAAAATTGTTGCAAGAGTAAAGTCGGAATGTTGCGAGAGTAAAGTAAAATCGATGCAAGAGTAAAGTCGAAATGTTGCGAGAGTAGTCGCAATGTTCAGAGAGTAAAGTCGGAATATTGCGAGAGTAAAGTTGAATTGTTGCGAGAGTAAAGTCGAATTGTTGCGAGAGTAAAGTCGGAATGTTGCGAGAGTAAAGTCGGAATGTTGCAAGAGTAAAGTAGAAATGTTGCGAGAGTAAAGTCGAAATGTTGCGAAGGTAAAGTCAAAATGTTGCGAGAGTAAAGTCGGAATGTTGCGAGAGTAAAGTAAAATTGTTGCAAGAGTAAAGTCGGAATGTTGCGAGAGTAAAGTAAAATCGATGCAAGAGTAAAGTCGAAATGTTGCGAGAGTAGTCGCAATGTTCAGAGAGTAAAGTCGGAATATTGCGAGAGTAAAGTTGAATTGTTGCGAGAGTAAAGTCGAATTGTTGCGAGAGTAAAGTCGGAATGTTGCGAGAGTAAAGTCGGAATGTTGCAAGAGTAAAGTAGAAATGTTGCGAGAGTAAAGTCGAAATGTTGCGAAGGTAAAGTCAAAATGTTGCGAGAGTAAAGTCGGAATGTTGCGAGAGTAAAGTTGGAATGTTCTGAGAATAAAGTCGGAATGTTGCGAGAGTAAAGACGGAATGTTGCGACAGTAAAGTCGAAATGTTGCGAGAGTAAAGTCAAAATGTTGCGAGAGTAAAGTCGGAATGTTGCGAGAGTAAAGTAAAATCGATGCGAGAGTAAAGTCGGAATGTTGCGAGAGTAAAGACGGAATGTTGCGAGAGTAAAGTCGAAATGTTGCGAGAGTAAAGTCAAAATGTTGCGAGAGTAAAGTCGGAATGTTGCGAGAGTAAAGTAAAATCGATGCGAGAGTAAAGTCGGAATGTTGCGAGAGTAGAGTTGGAATGTTCAGAGAATAAAGACGGAATGTTGCGAGAGTAAAGTCGAATTGTTGCGAGAGTAAAGTCGTAATGTTGCGAGAGTAAAGTTGTAATGTTGCGAGAGTAAAGTAAAATTGTTGCAAGAGTAAAGTTGGAATGTTGCGAGAGTAAAGTAAAATCGATGCAAGAGTAAAGTCGGAATGTTGCGAGAGTAAAGTTGGAATGTTGCGAAAGTAAAGTCGAAATGTTCCGAGAATAAAGTCGAAGTATTATGTGAATTAAATTCGAAATACTATGAGAATATAGTCAAAACACTATGAGAATAAAGTTGAAATATTTAATCTTTATTCTTGTAATTTCGACTTTATTCTTGGAATATTATGACTTTAATCTCGTAATCTTACTTTTTTTTTCACGTGGCACTAAAACGCCGCCTTAGATTTCAGTCGCAGCTTCAGAGTCTAGTGTAGGGGGTGGGGTGCTTCGAATTCTAGAGAGCATTTGATTGGACAGAAAAGTTTGATGAGAAGCTGAAGTGCAGGGTGATGTCATCAAAATCGTTGATCCATACTGGTGAAAGTTAGAGACTGTAAATTTTAAATGTGTATATCTTGTAAAGGCGAATTTTGTCATTGTTTTAGAACACACTAGCTTGTAGATAACATTAAGGCTAACATCCATACTAAAAGCCAAAAAAACTTCCATTTTGATTTCATGGGGACTTTAAGAATATTAACAAATGCAGTGTAATTTACCGTACGCCCTTACGTTACAAATAAGCTAAACAAGGAGCTCCAATGATAGCCGCGGCCCGCGGAGACACATGCGCCGTGATTGGTCGAGCCCCTTTGATGGTTCCGCCGGGTGTGAAAGTGAAGGAAGAGAAACGGAGACTCCAGATAATCACACACTTCACACGGACAAACAATAGCGGTCTGGAGCTCGGCCAGGACGCGGATCCCCCGCGCTCTCCCACCGCAGCAGATCGACTGCTCTCCGCCTCTCAGAGTTTATCAACACAATGGCTTCCTGTCGCGGCGGTGTGTAGTCTGCGCGCAGGCCGCGATCCCATCGAGCGGAGCGGAACACGCGGGCCTGTTTGTGTCGCGCTGCTGGATGACCCGTCTTCCTCCCAGACATTCATCAGCCCTCCAGCGCCGAAAGACCGATGCCTGCACAACATCTCCCTCGAGTCTCTATTACAACAGCTTGATTTATTCCTCACACCCGGACAATAAAAACAACAAATGACCCTCAGGACGAAGCCTGACGTGTCATGACCTGAGAAAAAAAAAATGTTCTGAACTTTTTGCATGTGTTAATAAACACAGCTGGCTTTCACTGAGCAGGTGATTTAGAGTGAAATCGAGAAATTAGTAAACTAAACGAGATAAACTAAAAGTCAAACAGATTGCTCCCAGAAAGAGCAAAGAGCAAATATAAACATTTGCTTAAATATCCTACTTCTTTGTCTTTATTTAGTTTTCAAATAAGGCAAACACTTAAATACACGTGAGGCCCAATTTTGAATGTGTAGCATTAGAAGATTTTCCCAGGCATAAATTTTCCCAAATGAATATATATATATATATATATAATTGAATTTGAATATAAATTGAATTTCTATTTCACTTTTGTGTATTTGCAGTTAGTAATTTTAGTGTTTCAACTGAAACTATTACAGTTAGTTACCAGGGCAACATTTAAATAAATAAATATATAAAAAAATAAAAACAATAAATTAGTTATATCAACTTATTCATTCTAATTTATACTCATTTAGTTAAGTGCTTTTTATTTTTTTTATGCTATTAATGTGTCTATATATATATATATATATATATATATATATATATATAAATGTGTTAACATGTCAAGAGTTATTTTAGTATCAATTATGTACAATTAAATTTTGATTTAATTTTTATAATTTTATAATTTTGATTTAATTTTTATTATATATATATATATATATATATATACGTGTTAATATGTTGAGTTATTTTAGTATTTAGTATTTGTAGAATTTTATTGATTTGATTTTATATATATATATATATGCATAAATATATAAAATATTGCATATATATATGCATAAGCACTAAAACATTTTCCCCGCCAAAACCCCCCAAAAACAAAAATATATATATATTTGTATATGTACACACACACACTTTAGTGTATTTATATACTATTATACTTATATTTTTCTTAGTATAGTATTATAATAAAATTAATAAAATATTAATATTTTTATTTTTATATTTCATTAGTTTTATATTTTATATTATACTGTACTATTTTTAACAGTTTTTTTTTTTTTTGTTTGTTTATTTTACTTCAGTTTTCAGTCATTTAGTCATTTTTATTAGTTTTTTTTCTCTCTGTTTTTTTTTTTTTCCTTTTTAATACTCTTTAGTTACTAAAACAACTGTTATTATTTCAGTTCAAGAATGATTGAAACCAGGTTCCTTTACACTAAAATAAGAACTTCACGTCTTCTGACTTGAGTTTTTTCATCTGGGTATGACCTCTGTGAAGCTGCTCAGGAGTTTCTTGTTGACTTCAGCGTGTGAAACACACACAGTCGTGATCAGAACCTGTTTCCAGACCTCTAGGAGACGGTGAATTTAAACAGGAGCTTTGTTTGCGGACTGATATGTTGATGTATATGTTATCTGCTGTCAGAGGTCACCAGCAGCAGAATGGCCTGCGAGAGGCTTTGACGTGCTGTTCTCAACGGAGATGGCGTGATTGAGCTAGCGATACGCTCAAACAGGAAGTGTTTTGTGAGATTTCCCACTGCTTGTTATTCTTATGGATGTATTATACCCAACACTTCCACATGGTGCTGTCAGCTTCCCCTCTCTATCCCAGCACGCTGACTCACACTGGGACGTGCACTTTAACCTCACCGCTCCACCTGACCCGAATTCTGACCTGAATATCAGTTAAAATCATCTTGATTTTGTCTAACAGAAATTATATATTCACAGGTTAATAAACTGTCCATGGACTTTTTTTTAATCAAAACTGAGACTGAATTTTTAAATATAACCTGTGTAATGAAATGTACACATATGCAGGCCATACTAACACAAAACACCCAAATGCACACACACGTATGTTGGTGTGGTGGGAATGTTATTGATTATTTTGAGATGTCATCATCACATCCTGTGTTTGATTGACAGTTGATGGGATGGCACACACAGGTCATGCCTGCAGGCCTGTCAGAAGAAATTAGGACAGAGCTTTACTGAAAGGAATATATTGATCATAGTTACTAAGTATTCTGTACGGTATGCCCACACGTGTAGTAATGTAATAATAATGTAATATACATTTTTAAGTAAATAAATATAAATATAAATAAATGTAAAAATATTATATTACTACATTTAGATTTTTTTTTTTTTAGTTTAGTTTTTGGATTTTTTTTTTTATAATATTGCTATTTAGGTGTTATGTGTGTGTGTTATTTAAGTATTATATATATTATTTACATACTATTATTTTTAAATGTAGTTATTTTATTTTATTTTTATTTTTTGTCATTTTGTTTAATATGTGCTTGTCTCATATTCATTAGTTTTTATATTACTATTTAGGTGTAATTTTACATCAGTCTAATACTAATATATATATGTTAATATTAAGAAGTTAATATTTAAAACATTTTTTAAATATTTAAAATATTCATATTTAAATTTAGTTTTTGTTTTTGTTTTGACTTAGTTTTTTTGTCATGTTTTTGTATATTACTATTTTAGTTTTGTTTTAAATATGACTATTTAGGTGTAAATTTCATATATATATATATATATATATATATTACTAATAATATTTAAAACAAAACTAAAATAGTATATATATATATATATATATATATATATATTGTGTGTGTTAAATGTTTAAGTATACTTTAAGTATTATTTATGTACTATTATATATATATATATTTTTTTTTATATTTTTTTATTTTTAGGTTTTAATTTTATATCAGTCTAATATTATTATATTTGCTAAGAAGTTAATATTTAAAATTATATAGTTAATATTTTACATTTTATTATAAACTATTTTACATATATATAAATTATATTAATAAATATTAATAATTACATTTAGTTCAGTATTTATTTATTTATTTATTATGTCCTCTTGACATTTTTTTGTATATTACCATTTTTTGTTGGATATTACTATATTACTGTAATTTTTTATATTACTATTTAGGTTAAATTTCACTTTCTTCACTAGTTTTAATTCAGTTCTATTTTTTATTTATTTGCAGTCAGTAATTTTAGTGGTTCATCTTAAAGTTATTACAGTTAGCTGCCAAGACAACATTTCTAATTTTTGTTTAATTTAAGTTTTTGATCTAATATTTCTATTTTATTTCATCCTTTTTTCAAATAACAAAAATGTTAACAAAAGCAACAAAATAAAAACAATTAATTAATTACATAATTTTTCTTTTTTTTAAATATCATTTTTAATTCAAATTTTTAGTCACTTATATGCTTTTTATTATTTTTTTAGTATTACTATTTAGTTTCAAGTTTTAAAGTAATGTTTTATTATATTTTAGTTAACGTTATTCTAATAATGCAGTATTTGCATTTTTATTATATATTTTTAATATCTAGCCCTGTTGTGTACTATATATTTTGTACATAATTGCACATTCATGCTAGGTTGTCTATCAAGCAGTCAGGTGGCGGCTAATGTAGTTACCTTTAAATTCTAAACCCCGCCTCATATGCAAATGAAGCTCCATATCCGTCGACGGAAGCGGCTCGCGTCTGTCAGACAGATTTCGCCTTTAAAGGCGCATTAGAACAGCGGCTGAAGTGCAGAACCTGAGCAGAGCAGCAGCAGCAGCAGCACAACAACAGCAACACTACAAACAACAACATCATCTCTGACAGAGAGAAATAAACACTGAAACGCACACGTCAGCGCGCGGACACGTCAGGGTGAGTGTGTTTACAATGTTACAATGTTGCGTTTGCGCTGCTGCGGCGGCGTCGGCTTCTTTGATCATACGATTGATGTTCTGCGCGTTCTGTGACTGTCATCATTTACATCCGATTCTTCACACATCTGCAACACTGTTTGATATGAGCAGCTGATTGGTCACGTAATCACTGCGGTATTTTGATTTATATCTGCGGGCTTTATAAACGTTGATGGATGCGTTCGTTTCCATCAGCAGCAATAGGTTACACTGAGGGTTTTTAGTAAATACTGCATGTCTGTCACGGCTATTAAATGATAGTGGTTCGTCACTGGTGCAGATGATGTTGACAGTTGCTGGTGTATGAGCCATAAGTTGCATGTAATAGATATGTCATATGTGGATGACTGTAGTTTTATTGCTGCACTTGTGTGGTTTCCCCACATCAGTGTTGAGTACATGATGTCTAAATGTGAACCTGCTGGTGGGCAGAGAGCTGATGGATGTCTGTTACACAACTGTGAGCTTCCTGGTGTCCCGTTCACTTTCATTGGGGGTCTTGTGCACCAAATCTCATGACGAGCTTCATAAACTCTTTCTTTTATCTTAGTTTAATGCTATATGTATTTATATTTATATACTGTTAAAATATATTTTATATTTTAATTAATATTTTGACTTATTTTCTATTTTTCTATTTTTGTTTTTTATGTATATTTAGAGTAAATTTTATTCAAATTGTTATGTGCTTTTGTCATTATTATTATTATTATTATTATTATTATTATTTTAATTAATTAATTCATTATATATATATATATATATATATATTTTTTTTTTTTATTGATTTCCAATTAGCAATTTTAGTGCTTTATCTTATATATAACTTAAATCAGTTATTAGGCAACATTTCCAATTTTCATGAAATTTTTAATATAATATTTATATTTGGTTTTCGATCATTAGACCTATGTGCATTTCTTGCGTAGACTTATTTTCATTTCATATATTCACCGCATCACAATAATAATAATAATTCTGCTGTTCAAAACCTTTATTATCACCTTAATTCTGTGAAAAACAAAATGAGATGTTGGACAGCAAGTCTGAGCTTTCCATTTATACTCCCATGCATGCTTCAAAACAGGCCAAAAACACAACAAAAGTGCAATGTAATGACAAGCTGTTCCTTTAAAGAGGTTGTTTGCTTTGCATATGTTTATTTGAATGTGCAAACACAAAATAAAAGCCAGTGTTCAGTGCAAAGGTGACAAGGCTTTTTTTTTATGTGTTCAATTTTATGCCAGTTTGTATGCCAAGCACAGTTTTCACTCCTCTCATTGAGAATGCATTGAAGTGGCATGTAAACTGACCCTCTGCGGCATGCAATGCAAAGCAGGTGTGTGTGTTTGTGGCTGGTTTACTGCAGACTGCTGGTTAGTGTGCTTTACTAACCCATGTCTGGACGCTCTCTGCAGGTTCTCAGCCAGCTGTGCGTCCGAACAGAAGACACAGCGCTGCTCTCGTATGCAGTCCGACTGGATATTTATGAAGCTTTCAAGGCCTTTTGGTGAGTCAGGCTGGCTTTGCGCTGATCTTGTTTTCTCTGCTGGACTGTGTTCAAACTGATATCATGTTATCTAAGAATAGTACATAAAAAAGTGTTTCTATTTTTGTATCCTTGGACTGAATATTGAGTAGTGCTCCTTTATGCAATATATTTATTTGCTTATTTAATTTTGTTGTTGTTTTTCTGATCATTTTTTCTTTCCATTTAAACATATACAGTTAAAATATAATAATAATAATAATTATAATAAATAATAATAAAAAAAAATATTTTCTGTTTTTACATTTAAATTTTTTTATTTATTTATTTTTTATTTTTATTATTATTATTTTATTTTATTTTTTGTCAAAGTGGCTGGTGGTCAGAGATTTTTCTGGTGCCTTTTAAAGTAGTTGGCTAGACTATAGATAATATGATTTATTCATTTCATCTATTCATTTTGCAAAAACCATCTGTTGAGGTGACAGTTAAATTTGTCCAAAATTAACATTCGTACTGTTTTGTGAGGGCTCTGGCTCTGGTGGGTTTGTGAATGGCTCTGGTGATCTGTGTGGGATATGCAGTGTGTTTGGACGGGCCGCAGTACTGGATTCTCCCAGTGTGCCTTAGGCTGCATCTGCCAGTCAACACTTTACATCACAGTCTGACCGCTGACCACACAGACCCACTGTTTGCGTGAATCCAGACCACTGAGATGCTGATTGCTGCCCTGTGTCTGGTAGCTTGCTTTACTCATTCCAAAAAAAGAGGATTTCATGTTCACTCTTAAAAAATAAGGCCCAAAAAAAAGTGTTTTGAAAGAAATGGCGGAGAAGAACCGTTTTTGGTTCCAAGTGGTTGCTAGGGCATTTTAAACGGTTTCAAAAGAATTTTTTTTTTCTCAGTTTGAAAAACATTTTTAAAAAATCAAAAGATTATTTTTCTGTTACAAAAAACATTTTGTGGATTAGAAACATTCCATAGATGTTAAAGGTTCTTCACGAAACCATCAACGCCAATAAAGAACCGGCAAGTCCCTGTTTTAATGAGTGATTCTTTGAATCGTTCATTCAAACGATTCGTTCAAAATGACTGATTCATTTAGAAACTAATCAAGTGACTGGGTGCTTCTAGTTTTTAATTTGTGCATCCTCGTTTCCTTTCCTTGCGTCTTAGCTCCACCTCCCTTAGGAAGGATGTAAGGAAAGGAAATAAGGACGGAGAAATCAAAGGATGAACATTGGAATATTCTTGACCAGACCATTCAAGCGTCACTTCAAAGCATCATCAGCTGCGCTAAAGGGATTTGCCCAATTGTTGTTATAGTTCGTTATGTAAGGCATTAATAAAGGGGGAGGAGAAAAAATACGTATACATAGGATGAAGGACGGAGGGGTGAGGAAACGAGGAGGGATATTGAGAAGCACCCACTGTCTTTATGAATGAATCATTGAGTCATTGACTCAAATAATTCATTCAAAAACAAGTTCATTCAGGAGATGCACAAAAGTCCCGCTCCGAATTGTTTGGAACTAATTTTGTTTGCGAAACACAAAAAACCAAAACAATATTGTAAAGTTATGTAACCCTCTCAGCATTAACTTCTTGCTGAATTGTTGTGGAAAATCAATATTACATGCACTGATATTAAACAAAACGCTACTCTTGCTTGCTGTTATCATATCTTATAATTATAAAAAACAAAAACCCATACAGGGCTTTTTTTATGCTTTCAAAACAAATTAACCGTTATGTACCTTATGCCACAGATAATGGACTTTCAGTATGTGCGTGTAACCGTTAATGACCAGTTTACCCAGACCAATGATTTAGCAGAATCAGCTTATGAATGGTTTGCTTATATTTGTCTGCATCATATGTTGGGATACAAGCAAGCTTTGTAACATCAAACAAACTTTTAGCAATAAGGCATGGGAGGTCATCTTATATTGCAAATATTTTACATTTATTAAAATCTTCTTTTATGACTGACTGTCTGTTTTTGCACCACTACAACACCGTGTTGGCCAATCAGCATCCAGGGTGTTTTAATGCATCATTTTTAATGATCTTTACATCAGTTTTCGTGAGAATTGCATTTCTCGAGGCTGTTCGGTGTTCTAAAGAATTCGGCGGAGCCCAGATGAATGCAGTGTGTTATTCCCTTCACAGCAGCGCCTGTTGCATAAGATCTTTATTTAGTAAAAGCCTCTCGACACTGAGGAGTTGGAGTCCGGGACGGACGCTGTAAAGCTCTGCGCCTTTACCTCTATTTAAAGCGCTCCTCAATAAGGCATATTAAAGTCACACAATGACATCTGCATTTGTGACTTTATTTCATTTTTGATCAAATTTAATTTCATAATGATTTATATTTATTCATGCACAGTAGCTCCAGTCGCATTTGTTAAGAATTAATGAGTAGTTGCACAACACTGTCTTTTGAGGATCTTCTGAAGGGTTTTTAGAATATTGCTGTTGGTTGCTAGGGTGTTCTAAAGGGGCTTTTAGAACGTTGTTGTTGCTAGGGTGTTCTGGGTGGTTGCTAGGGTGTTCGGAGGGGTTTTTAGAATGGTGTTTAGAATGATGTTGTTTGTTGCTAGGGTGTTCTGGGTGGTTGCTAGGGTGTTCTGAGGGATTTTTAGAATGTTGGTGTTTGTTGCTAGGGTGTTCTTGGTGGTTCCTAGGGTGTTCTGAGGGTTTTTTAGAATGTTGTTGTTGTTGTTGTTGTTTGTTGTCAGGCTGTTCTGGGTGGTTGCTAGGGTGTTCTGAGTGGTTTTTAGAATGTTGGTGTTTGTTGCTAGGGTGTTCTTGGTGGTTCCTAGGGTGTTCTGAGGGTTTTTTAGAATGTTGTTGTTGTTGTTGTTGTTGTTGTTGTTTGTCAGGCTGTTCTGGGTGGTTGCTAGGGTGTTCTGAGAGGTTTTTAAAATGTTGGTGTTTAGAATGTTGTTGTTGTTGCCAGGATGTTCTGTGTGTTTACCAAGGTGTTCTGAGGGTTTTTAAAATGTTGTTGGTTGCTAGGGTGTTATGGGTGGTTGCTAGGGTGTTTTGAGGGTTTTTTAGAATGTTGGTGTTTAGAATGTTGTTGTTTGTTGTCAGGGTGTTCTGGGTGGTTGCTAGGGTGTTCTAAGGTTTTTTCAGAATGTTGTTTTCTGTCGCTAGGGTGTTCTGAGTGGTTACTAAGGTGTTGTGGGGGGTGTTTAGAATGTTGTGCTTTGTCACTAGGGTGTTCTGGATGTGTTTTACAGTGTTATGAGGCATTTTTAGAATGTTGCTGGTTGCCAGGGTGTTCTGGGTGGTTTCTAGGTTGTGTGAGGGGTTTTTAGAATGTTGTTGTTGTTTGTTGCTAGGGTGTTCTGGGTGGTTGCAAGGGTTTTCTGAGGGTTTTTTAAAATGTTGTTGGTTGCTAGGGTGTTATGGGTGGTTGCTAGGGTGTTCTGAGGGTTTTTAGAATGTTGTTGTTTGTTGCTTGGGTGTTCTGAGGGTTTTTTAGAATGTTTTTGTTGTTGGTTGCTAGGGTGATCTGGGTGGTTTTTAGGGTGTTCTGAGGGGTTTTTAGAATGTTGTTGTTTGTCGCTATGGTGTTCTGGTTGGTTGCTAGGCTGTTCTTTAAAATCTCTGTTACATTTTTATCTTCTTACTCTGGTCCCTCCTTCACTGCAAGTCTGTGAATTTTTAGGCCTTGCTTCTTGCCTCTGCTTCTCTCTGTGGGCTAGTCATAGGTGCTAATAGAGAAGACCCTCGCAGATGTCACAGAATCGCATGCTGAGTGAGTGAGATTCCCTAGAGAACACAGGAATGATCGTCCTTCAGCTCTATGGATGCTTAAGTCTTTCAGACTCCTTCATTTGTCCTTCACCTCCTCCCCTTCAGCTCAGGCCAGAGTTAACCTGCTAATGAAGACACAGGCCAGACTCAGAGAGGGTATTTTGAGCTGGATAGTTCACCCAAAAATGAACAAGATGTATAGGTGACTTTTTAATCTTTAGTAGAACATTTTTAGCTGGAACCGTGCATTCAAGGCAGCAGCTTTTGGCACTCTGAGAGCCAAAAAAAGCATATACAGGCAACACAAAATTAATACACGTGTCTCCTGACGACATAATGAGGTCTTATGAAATGAATCAACTTGTGCAAGAAACTGAACATAATTTAAAGCATTATTACTTGTAATCCAGACCCTCAGGAAAACAGGGAAATCCAATTCTCTTCCGCAAACTGATTCTTTCAGACAGTTCATTTCAATGAAAGCATTGGAACCAATGAATGAATGGATGTTTCACATGTGTAAAGCTTACAGAGTTGATAAATTAGTCTTCATCAGCTCACCTTTTTCCATACACAATGAGAAACCATAAAAGTCTGAAGTTTTTCTTCAGTTCTGAAACTGGAGCACTGAAGGAGCTCATTCAACATAGGATCAGATACGCCACTATTTTGGCTTATTTTGAGTCTGAGTGACTGTCAGATAGTGAGTTTTGACTTAGTAACTTGTAGATCTGTGCTGCTTGAGCCACAAACTGTTTCTGATGATTCAGTCTGATTCTGTGAACTGATTCAACTAGTTCACTAAAAAGAAACGGTTCAAAAGAACGATTCGTTCGCGAACTGGATGTCACTCCGGGCCATTTGTCTGAGCCTCTGGATTACAGAATAGTAGTCTAAAGAACATACCGTGACCTTTGTTGCACTTAAAATACAGGAGTTTTTAATGTTACTTGATGTTCTGGTGGTTGCTGACTCATTCAGCTTCCAGCAGTGTTCCACCCAGGATGGGTTTTGGTGATAGAACACATAGTTTTTTTTTGCAGTCAGGCTGTATTAGTCAGAACAGGTTGCATGTCAACTTGGATAACAGGTTTCTCGAGTTAAGTCGTAGTAACCTTAAATGCAAATGTTTTGTTGTTTGTTTCCTGACGGTTGTTGAAATGTTGTGAAGCTCTGACTCTCAGGTGTCAGTCTTAACGGACTGGTTTTTATGCAGTCTGTGTGAATGATCTCTATTATGTGGTGTTTGAGTTCTTCCTGTAGTTTGTGTGGTTGAGTCGCCACTGTCTTTGTGCTGTTTGCATCTCCAGGTGAGTTTGCATGGGGAGTTTGTTATGGGGAGAAAGTTGGCTTTTGCTCAAGAATAACATTAACACAAGGCCCTGAGATCCAGACAGATTGATCTGTGTTTGTGTTTGCACTAGTGTCTGTCCATCTGTCCAGGACGGTCTCATGCGCTCAAGTTATCTTCTACAGCTTGGGCCTTTGCTGCTGCTTAAAGAACAGATGTCCATTTAGAGGGTTGCATAGTGTGTCGGGAATAATTTTAAATTCATTTTATCTTTAAGAGTAATTTCAGTCAGGTTTGTTGTATATTTTCAGTGTGTGTGTATATATATATATATATATATATATATATATATATATATATACACACATATATACATATACATACATACATACATACAAGAGTAAACATTTTAATCTAGCTAGTTGCCAAGGAAACATTTTTTGTTTTGTCAAGTTGATATAAACTAATTAAAAATAAAAATTCAAATTAATACCAAAAAATATGTAAACATATATAAGTAATTAAAATTAAGAAAAAATTTTAATAATAAAAATATTAATTAAAACAGAAAATATAAACTCATTCAAATGGTAATAACAATTCTAATAGTATCTCAGTTAAAATAAAATAATGCTTTTAGCAAGAAAAAAAAAAAAAAAAAAAAAAAAAAAATATATATATATATATATATATATATTAGGGGTGCAACAATACAGTTAGTCCATGGTTCAATACGTACCTCGGTTTTTAGCCACGGTTTTCGGTTCGGTTCGGTTCTGATATCTTACCACTTCAGTGTTGTTTTTTTTTTTTTTTTTTTTTTGCAACAAATTAACAAAATACTCCCTTAAACCTCTGTACACTGGAAAAAAAGTGTGGTTTCGTATATGTCTGTTTATTTTTTCTTTTGAGAGGTTTTATTTTATCGATTTTTACGCAAAATAGAATGGGTTTCATTCATACTGGACGCTAGAGGGCGCCCTCGTGCAGCGAATCCACATATGCGTCAAAGAAGTAGCACTGATTACGTTCCGTTCCAGCTTCTCTGGTGTGGATAAAGGCATCCCTATTGCTGTGACTGGATAAAAAATATAACGTTAAACGTTTTGAATGATGAAATTTAAGGACAATAAACACTCGTCTAATATATGGTTTATCTGTGTTTTCAAGCCATCTCGTGTATTTTCATAAGCCATTGCTAATCGACATACATAGGCTGCGTCTGAAAGCTCTAAAATGCTGCCTTCGGAGGCAGCATTCCAAGGCAGGAGGGCATCAAGGCACGTCCGAATTCTAATTCTGCTTCACTTCCTGTCTCCGGAGGTTCCTTCTTCTGATGGAATTTTGAAGGCAGCATAGATGTATCCTTCGCTGCCTTCGATTTCCCACAATCCTGTGCGTGTGCGTCATATAGGCTATATAAATAAAGATATTCTGGTGAAATTAGACTTGCTACTTTATATAATAGATGAGATCTTGACCATGATATACTTTATGAATCGTAATAGTGTAAAAAGCATAATAAATAATATTGTTTGTAATAATAGTATTTAAAAAAAAATGTTAAAAGGGTTCAAATGAGTAGTGAATAAGAATAATATTTACAATATACTACCAATAATAACAATGACCTGCAATATTACTTGCATCAGTGCTTTTATTTTTTTTTAAGTAGCTGCCATTATGTCTTTATGTATTAATAAAGCATTTATACATAACTGTATAAGATCGTTTTTCTCCAAAATCTGCAACTTAACCGTTAGGTAACTAGCAATGGTGTCACGTTCTGCTGCCTCTGAAGTCTGTCCGAAACTGTTTCTAGAGTTGCCTTCACAGCTTTCGAAGGCAGCAAGTCAGCTGACTAGGTTTTCGGACGCAGCCATAGAATATGAGCATAGAATTTATCGTCTGCCTCATGTGATCTGATGTGGATTCTCATCACAGAATAAGGAAGTTATTTCAAACACTCGACTGATGTTGTGAATTAAAAACAAGTTTTTAAACAAATTTTTTTATAACTTTTGTCTTTATAACTCTTGTTGGACAACAGGTTTAGAAAGGCTTATCATTGCATGTCATTAGAATGGAAGATGCTCTGCGTGTTGCTTTTTCAAATATAAGCGGGGAAGTGTTTCCTCAATTCAGCAGGTGAAATTGCGGGCACACATACAGCAAATTCCAAGAGTAATAAAAGAAGGAAGTTATTTAAATGCAAAACCGAAAAACCACAATTCACAAGCGTGTATTGAACCGTGGAGGTCGTACCGAACCGTATATATATATATTACCCATTTAGGTTATCCAAGGGAACATTTCATTTCATTAGTTTTTTATATAGCTAATTTTTGTGTGTATATATATTAATTATATATATATATATATATATTTTTTTGTATTATTTTCAGGTTTTTTTTTCTAGTTTTACTTATAGTATAATTGTCACTATTGTAGTGTCTAGTAAGTACACTTATATTTCACTCATTTCTCGTTGATTTATGTGTTTCTTTTCAATGAGCTAATTGCAGTGGTTTTCATTTCCATTCAAAGAAACTATTAATTGCTCGAAACTGCTTTTGCCGTCTATGTAGGTTTTTTTCCTCAATTTTTGAAATCAATCTTTTGGACTTTCTAAGCTCTGGTCCTCGATTAAAGACGATTAAAATATTAAATATGAAAGCTAATCTGCTCTGAGCCTGTAAGACTTTCTCCTTCCAGTGATGCTCCAGCATCAAATCTAAGCGTATATTGGACTGTCATTTGAGAGCCTGTTCTGATGGGCTGCGTGTCATTTCCTGTCATCTGCACTCTCATGCTGCGTTCCTGTTTAAAACGTCTGACTTTTGACTATTATTATATAGTCTGATGCACAGAAGAGGATAAAAAACAAATGATAATGCAAGCTTCTATGTTTATCAACCAAATGTTTTTACTGCAGTGTGAACCGGTTGCATGTTAATAATTTAGAAACATAATATGAATGCAGTTTATTTGCATATGTGAGTGTTCTCTTTATCTGTTTGCATTTTGCTGAAAATGCGACATCAAAAGAGCAACTGAAATGAATTTAATGTGATGTTTGTCTGCTGTCAGCAGGAACTTAAGTGTGAGTTACATAATTTGCATTAGAAAGCTCTGACTAAGAGTTTTCTTAACCAAAGCAGACTGCAGAAAATGGGAGTTATTTTAACTGCTGATGATTTTTTTCGCTCATATTCATTCTTGCGTAACGCTCAACATGTGTCATCTCTCCCTGAGGGCCGGCATGTGCATAACCCTAGACAAACCAAGTTAAAAAAATTATATGACGAGTTAATTTTGTGAGCCGGACCTTCCAAACGACATTTGAATGAACATAAATGATTCAAATCTGATCGATTAATAATTAAAGCAGCTGAAAGAATAGTGTGTGTGTTTTGTCTGCAGGGCTAGAGATGAATAGTTAACAAATGCATGGCTCTTGTATCTGCAGCACAGATAGTGTTTATAATGAATGCTTTGTGAACTCTGAATATCTAAGAGAGTTGAGCTGACTAATAAGCACACAACATGGTGAGGATTTTAAGGTTATCCTAGGCATACATTATAATGTCCTGCTTACAAAAATGCCTTCTTTTGGACAAAAATTAAGACAGCTTGTCATATTTGCAGAGCTTGCAAGAATAATAATTCATAGCTACATGCTTGGTGGGAGAAAATGAACAATGCAAATGTACATGTATGAGTGTAATATCATTAAAAAAAATATATTGATGCAGATATTATGTGTCACACCGGGTTATTATCATAAACTTACATTAAAATAAATGACAGGTTATTACAAGTAACTAAAATTAAAACTAAAACCTTTAAAAATGTAATTTAAAAAAACAAAAACAAAAAAACTGTCACTTGAAATAAAATAAAGTAAAATAAAATCATGATAAAATAATGGGGCTAATAAAATAACTAGTTGACAAGGAAACATTAATTTTAATTTAAGTTGATATACTTAAATAAATAAATAAATATATACACACACATACACACACAGACAAATAACAAAATATTTATATAGTAATTTTGTTCATTTTTTAGTTACATATTCATATATATGAAAACAGAAAATATAAAAACTTCATAAAATATAAATATAAAAATATATATAAACAAAAAATAAAAAGTTAACAAAATTACTAAAACGTTAACTATCATGAAAAACTAAAAAAGTAAAAACTTCATAAAATATGTAATATAATAATAATATTAATACAAATTAAAAATGTAATAAATAAATACATAAATGCATAAATAAATAAATTATACATATTTGTGTGTATATATGTTTGTGTGTGTGTGTGTGTGTGTGTGTGTGTGTATATATATATATATATATATATATATATATTTATATGTGTATATAATTAAATGATATATAATTATTAATATAATAATTAATAATAATAATGAACAAAATTACTAAAACGTTACCTAAAATTACAATGAAAACAAAAAACTTCATAAAATATATAAAATATAAATATATAAATATAATATATATAAAAAAAAATTCAAAATATAATACAATTTTAGTAGTATCTCAATAAAACTAAAATAACATTGCTTGCAAGAAAATAAATATTAACACCTTTTTTTATAATGACTTCATTTTGCTTCATTAAACATTTTGTCAAATGTCAAACTCAGTTGAAATGAACTGTGTGTTGAATGTAAGATTCATTCACTTATGAGGTTCTATTTGAATGTGAATGCGGATTAGGTTGCGTATTTTTGTTGTAGACGGAGGTGCGGTTCACTACGGGACTGACGTGTTTTCCCTCATGCATTTGCGATCCACTCAGACTAGTTTTTGACTTCAGTCTTCAGCTAGAACTATATTTCTCTCTTGGCAATATCAGAGACATACTGTAAGAGGTCGACGGTGCCAAAGGCCTCGCTTTCTCAGACCGGAATTTTCCATCCAGGTTCATGTGCTGTGGGAGGAGCCCAGTGTGGTATTTTTGCAAGTCTTAGTTGGGAGTTTGGAGCTGTGCTGTTGTTGTGTTTAACAAGTGTTTTTCTACTGCGCTGGGAAGCAGGGAGGTTTGGATCAAGGACGATGACAAAATATCCTCCTCCTTTTATGTCTGTTTTTGGAATAGCTATCACACTACTCATAGTGTGTCTTTGCTTTGCAGTATGTTTATTGCAGTATGTAGTATGCATAACATACAGTGTGCAACTAACTAGATGCCATTTGCCGAATTAAATGTGTAATTTAATTGCGTGTTGTTTGAAAGATATATAATTTGCATACTATTTCAAAATGATGTTAGTAGGTAGTATATTGTTGTGAAACTACCTAACCAAGGCACATTACCCATAATGCATTTATTTCCAGAGAAGGTCACCACTGTCAGCATGAGTTTTGTGATTTATGAGTCCTTGTGAGTGTGCTGCGTTTCTGACCTGACCGTTTCTATTTGGTTGCAGTTTGTGGTAGAGCTGCATGACTGATCAGAATAAAAACAAAATGTTAAGTTACACGTATGGCTCATATTGTGGTGTGCATTTGGGAAACGCAACTAAAGAGAACCTTTAAGGATTCCTGCGGTTTTTCATCAAAATAAAAGTTTGATTGTTCAACGTTTGAAGAAATTAAGACAACCATAATTATTAGTAATATTATCATTTTCCAGTTATAATATCAAACTCTTTTTCATCTTATTCATTAAATAGACCATTTTTATTTTATAGTGAAATTACAATAGTAATAATGTTGTATTTTATTTTTTGTTGTTTTATTAAATACTTTTTTTATTTTTTTTATTTTACAGTTTCTAATATTGTTTTCAGCAGCAGCAGCAGTATTAGTAGTAGAATTGGTTTCCTAAATTATTTTTTTATTTAATTTCTTTTTTCAACTAGTAATATTTCCTATTTCATTTTATAAGAGTTATTATATTAAATATGCATTTTTCATTTTACAGTGAAATTACAAATGTAATTTCTAATATTGTTTTCAGTAGCAGCAGTAGTAGTAGTAGTAATAGTTTTCTTAATTATTTTCAATTTAATTTAATTAATTTTAATTTTATTTTGTTAAACTAGTAATATTTCCTGTTTCATTTTATAAGAATTATTTTATTTTTTTAAATATGCATTTTTTATTTTACACTGAAATTACAACAGTGCATTCTAATATTATTTGTAGTAGTACTAGTAGTAGTTGTTTTCTTAATTATTATTTTTTAGGTTAATTTTTTTTACACTAGTAATATTTATACAGTTTCGCGTTTTAAGAATTATTTTATTTTATTAAATGCATTTTTTCATTTGTGAAATTACAGTGATATTTTTTAAATATTTTTATTTAGTAATAATAATAATATTTATAAAAAATATTTTTTATATTATTTTAATTGTTGTTGTTGTAGTAGTAGTAGCAGCAGTAATAATAATAAAATAATAAATAAATTATTATTATTATTATTATTATTATTATTATTATTATTATTCTTACTTTTTCATTTTTTACAATAGTAATATTTCTTTAGTAATCTCTTTTTTTTTTTTAGTCATTGTTATATATATATATATATATAATATATAATATATAATATTGTGTATATATATATATATATAGTTAATAAGTAATTTATTTATTCATTTATTTTTTTTAATTTGTGGTTGTTGGTTTCTTTTCTCTCTCTTTTTTTTTTTTTTTTTTTTTTTTTTTATCCATTTGTTTTTGTCTCTTTCATCCTATAGTCCAGGAATAGCATCAGGATCCAGTCCTGGTTGCTGTTGCTAAGCGACACTTTTTTTTGGAGGGGGGGTATTCTCTGGAAGCTCAGTTGCCGTAATTTATGCTGAGCCACGAAATTAATCAGCACAGTTAATTCCCGTTTTATCAGCATGAGTAAGAGAAGAAGCCAATGTTTGCTAATGCCGAGGATCACGTTCACGAACGGGCCTCCATGCATTCGGCCCCAGCGCAACCCAACACCTCGCCTTAAACTGGGTCAGGGCCAACATCAACACCCTCCTGTCCCACACACCTGCCTCCCCATGTGACGCGACGTGACGTCATCGCGAGACAACCACAACAGCTGTGTCTCCTCCAAAGTTGCATTGCAGTTCCTCATTGATTACATTTAAAGGAACAGTTCACCCAAAATTTTACATCGTCATTCTAAAACCTGTACTAGTTTCTTTCATCTGCTGAAAACACACAAAAAAAGATATTTTGAAGAAGTGGGTAAACAAAGAGCTGAAAGTAGCCATTTTCCATACAGTGGCTACCGCCAACTGTTTGATGACATAATTTTTGAGCGACCTGTCCTTTTAAGGGCACGGCAAATTGCAGTGTGTCAGAAGAGGGCGGGAAGTGATAAAGCTCACGTTGATGCTTTGTAATGTTGTTTACTCATCTAAACTTTGTGTCAGAGTCATTTGTTTTCCATAAGAGCTTTCAGGTAGATGACACTCCGCTAATAGATCATGTTGGGACGTCCGTCCAGGGATGATGGTCTTATTTTAGCGCAGTAAGCCGCCTCACATCTTACTGGGAAAGCGGAGGGCACGTCTTTGACTTGCGGTCTTGTGTTTGGGATGTTTATGGGCGTCTGCCCGTTTGGCTTGAACTCTGGTCTCTGTCTGCACTGGCTGCCCTTGGTGAGGAGAGTCTGATGCTTCTGTCCGAAAACAGCCTGTAGGTACTTCTTTCTCCTCTGTTGGGCTGTGGGTTGGGGAAATGTGCCATGTTTTTGAGAGTTAAGTTTAATTGACAGCATTAGCAGGTGCATAACCATAGAAAAACTTTGTTTTGTGTGTGTGCGGTGGCACGATTACTTCAACTGTTTCCTTATACCAGCAAAATCCACTAAAAACACTGTCATTTATTGTTAGTAATAATGCATCACTGTAAAAGGTCTTTTGTAAAATAAAGAAACCTAACAGGATATCACTTTCTGCCATTTGAGTTTCCGTTCTGTCACAGAAATGAAGTGAAACTCAGCAAATATATGCTATGTTATGTTTTTTTTCCCCTTGTTTATCTGTTAACTAAGTCAAATATATTTCAAGTATTTATTGCTTGTATGTATATGTACTGCAGATTTTATATATATATATATATATATATATATATATATATATATATATATATATATAAAACTTTATAATTTGATATAATATTTAGTATTTTCACATCTAGGTGGAAAAAAAATGTAATTTGTACTACTGCCTGTTCAAAATAAATGAAAAGAAACAGCTTAGCAAGAATAGTAATTTTTTTTTTTTCCTGTTGTACCGAAATCGTATCGAACCGTGACCCCCCCCAAACCGAGGTATGTACCGAACCGTGACATCTGTGTACCGTTACACCCCTAATATATATAAATAAAACACCTACTACATAGTGTTTTTTAATTAATTTTATAGATTACTGTTATTTTGAGAACCAGTAGTATTTGTCAGCAAGCTATTTTTGGTTTATGTGTACGTGTAGCTTATAATAGACTGTTTTCATTGTTGTGTATCAGTGTAATTTGTTGTTTTGCATGTTTGCTGTTTTGCAATCATGCAAAAGTGCCAAACCTGAGAAAGGAATGCACAAGTTCCCACAGCATTCTTGTACAGGTTGTTCACAGTGGTGATTAATAGGTTGAGATCATGCAAATTTTGAAGCCCTCTTTGTGAATGACTGGAATTCAGATCTGCGGTTTATGAAGGGTTCGTGAAGCTGATAAAGACTTTTCAGGCAGGTCCTTTTAGATGCACAAATTACTCCTGAATTAATTTACAAAATCGACGAGGTCCATCCTGGTTCTGTTTACTTCCAATGTAAGTGCCTCAGTTTGTGTTTGCATTTGTGTTGTTGCTGTTTTAACTGAGAATTGAAGTGTTTGTTAAACTAAGTTGTTGTTGATTGGGATTTTGTTTCTCCTGAGATGCTAATAATCTAAACATTTGCTTTAATTTTGTGTTGCACTGAAAAAAAAATAGAAGGGGTAGGGAAAATATCAGGTATTGGTCTACTTGATCTGTAATAATTTGTTTCGGTATCGATCAACTCCTAGTGTTTGCTTTTAAACTATTTTCACTCAATTTCTAGTCAATTTCACAAATAATTACAAAGAAATAGCAAGTACCACATCCAATTAAACACAATTTTGTAGTAGAAAGACTGAAATAGTACTTTCTTTTAAAATGTACTACAATGTGTGTGTTTTTTAATCTTTTTATGTGCCGCTCTTACGTTAACTCGCGATTAACTAGTTGCTTATTTAAATGCATATTACTTGCATATTAGCTGTTTAGTATTTCTGGGGCTCATATTAATGTCTTATTCAACATGACCATCTCTTAATCCACCCTATACCTAAACTTAACTACCTTACGAACTATTAAAGTGATAGTTCATCCAAAAATGAAAACTGTCTCATCATTTACTCACCATCATTTTGTTCCAAACTTGTATGAGTTTCTTACTACTTTTTAACACAAAAGAAGATATTCTGGTAACCAAACAGTTGATGGTAGCCATTGACTTCCATAGTATTGAAAAATACTGTGAAATCAATGGGATCCTGATGTTTGGTCACCAACATTCTTCAAGATATCTACTTTTGTGTTCATCAAAAAGAAAGAAACTAACACTGTTTTGGAACAACATGAGGATGAGCAAATGATGAGACAGTGTTCATTTTTGCATGAACTATCACTTTAATAAGGAGCAAATTTGTTTGAGACAAAAGTCATAGTTACTAAAGTGTGACTGAATCAGAAAATGTCACTGCTGCTGTTGTTTTATTTCTTTGCCTGTTTTTTTTGTGCAG
Source organism: Labeo rohita (assembly GCF_022985175.1). Lineage (NCBI taxonomy): Eukaryota > Metazoa > Chordata > Actinopteri > Cypriniformes > Cyprinidae > Labeo > Labeo rohita. Next base: position 32,447,450 of record NC_066887.1, read on the forward strand.
GGTTACCACCATCATCATCATCATCATCATCATCACACAGTCATTGTTAGTTGTTTGTTTTTGGATTAGAACTATTGTAACTGCATTCTTTAGGTTTGACGCAGCACTGTTACTACACATGCAGGAATCCGCTGACACAGTGTTACGCCGGCCCTTTAAATTCTTTCTGTGTGCGTATGTGAGATGAGTCACAAGACGGGTGGGTTACAGGAGCCAACCTGGCAGCGGGATGGTGGGGGTTAAGAGCACGTGATTATGCTGGTGTTAGTGGGGGAGATCTGTCACACTGTGAGTTCACGCTGTCACACATGTGGCTCCTCCTCCTGCGCTGCAGCACTGCAGTCACTGCCACTAGCACACCTTCACACTCTGTTTACATTCCTGAGGACCTCATGCAGCACTGCAGCACTGCAGTCCTGTAAATGAGTGTTGTCTTGCTTCAAGCAGAAATTAATGAGGCTTATGCTTGCATTTAGTTCAAGATAGATTCTCTGAAAACAGGTCTTGTTAGTTTGCATGATTGTGCACAATTTATCTTGCTTTTTAAGTGTTTCAATATTTCTACTCAGATCTTTTTTTTTTTTTTTTGTGAATGCTATCTACAGTCATAGAAATCAATTGGTTTTCACTCATGGGCTACATTCACACTGAATTTGACACCTGTTAATGGTTTAATTATCGTTAATTTAGCCACTCGGTTTAATAAATACCTGGGTGTGGTGTTTGTTTTCTTCTCAAAAGAGACAAAAAGTAATCAGTTCTAGCAGTTGTTAAGGCTTTTCGGTAGGAGAAAGTACTTTCCCTCCATGCGATATGAAATACCTCTGCGTTTTACCCAAAGTCAAATATTCTTCAACTCTGAGTGGCCGGAAAAAAATGAAGCGAGAAAAAAGACTCTCAGTGCCTTGACATGCTTCTCACAGTGCACCCATTGAAAAGAAATGGAAAAATGCACCAGCCTCAGGAAAAGAACACTTTGGTGGACACAGTCCATTATATGGAGAAAAATACTAAAATGTTTTCCTGGTATGATGTCCCAATTTTGAACTTCCAAAATGCAGTTTAAGTGCGGCTTCAAACTATCCCAAATGCGGTTGTAAACTATCCCAGCCGAGGAAGAAGGGTCATATTAAAAACATAATTTCTTTACGACTGAAGAAAGAAAGACATGAACATCTTGGATGACAAGGGGGTGAGTACATTATATGTGAATCTTTGGTTTGGAAGTGAACTTCTCCTTTAATGCTTTATTTATCATTAATTTAGCCACTCTATTTAATAAATACCTAGGGTTGTGTTTGTTTTCTTATCAAAAGAGTCGAAAAGTAATCTGTTTTAGCAGTTGTTAAGGCTTTTCGGTAGGAGAAAGTATTTTCCCTCCATGCAATATGAAATACCTCTGCGTTTTACCCAAAGTTAAATATTCTTCAACTCTGAGTGGCTGGAAAAAATGAAGCAAGAAAAAGACTCTCAGTGCCTTGACATGCTTCTCACATTTAAAAAAAACAAAAAAAAACAGAGTGCACTAGGGTTGTCAAAAGGTACCGGGTTCAGTACTTTCGGTACTGAAATTTTAAAAACGTCCATTTCCCGCTCACATTTGAGCGCTGTTGAGCCAATTCTTAAACATCGCTGATTGGCCATAGTGTTCACACGCTCAACAGACATGACTGTGATTGGCTACAATGATAAGCGCTTCACGCTCCTAACCGAGCGCTCACACAAAAGCACAACGGGAGCGTTTGAAAGCCACATCTGTCAGCGGATCCGCCTATATGCAGATGTACTAGGGATCCACTGACACACGTGGCTTTCAAACGCTCCTGTTGTGCTTATGTGTGAGCGCCCAGTGAGGAGCCTGAAGTGCATCTTATTGTAGCCAATCAGCGATGTTTAAAATCGGCTCAACAGCGCTCAAATGTGAGCGGGAAATGGATGTTTTTAAAATTTCAGTACCGAAAGTACCGAACCTGGTACCTTTTGACAACTCTAGAGTGCACCCATTGAAAACAATTGGAAAAATGCGCCAGCCTCAGGAAAAGAACACTTTGGACACATGGCTTAAAAGAGAAGTCCACTTCCAAAACAAAGATTCACATATAATGTACTCACCCCCTTTTCATCCAAGATGTTCATGTCTTTCTTTCTTCAGTCGTAAAGAAATTATATTTTTCATTTCTTAAAAAACAGAATTTGAAAATCATTCATGTCTTGAGCTCAAATGCTGCAGGATGAGTGGGTTTAATCATTAAGTGTTATGGGTTTGATCACAGTTTTGGCAAACAGTACTAATCAGCACAAACAGCCAAAGTAAAGCTCCTTGTCCAAAAGCCCATTTGTTTGGAGTATCTGAACATGATGTTCTTTATGTCTCCTGGCGCTGTAGTGTGATTTACACGTACATGATGCTCGTGAGGCCAGACACTCAAATACTTCAGCGCTCGTAATGACGACAGTGAATCATCATGCCAACAGCAACAGTGTGCATGTGTTTGTTATGTCTGACCTTAAGTTATGAAATGCATGCTTACAGGTGGAAACTTGGCGTCTGGATCTAGCCGCAATATTTCACAGTGGGATGTCCTTGTTGTGATTTTGTGGAAATTTGGATCACTAGACAAAGTTGTAATCCAAGCGTCACCTGAATCCAGCCATTAATCATAGTGACCCGATCTCCGTGTGTGCCTTGTGAGCCTTTGATTAGTAAACTGACCCAAATTTCCCCAGTTTCTCTGCCGTGATGTGGATTCGGTTCCCGCAGGATCAGTGGATGGATGTAGGCCGACTGGGGGAGGGAGCTTCACCCCTGCACGTACAAATTTAAACCTGATACCTTGACTGCAGTCAGCTTGACCCATGAAACCTAGCCAGTGCAATTTGGGTCAGCCGTGCAATGTTGCATTTATATGTGCATCTTTTTAGTGACAGCATACCAGATAGGGATGCACTGATAACAGAGTATGCATACTAATACTTTCTTTTATTATGCAGTAATTTTGTCTGAATAATGAAAGTGACAATACAAAGCAATATTCCTGGAGTTTTAGCCTCCCATGTTTTTCAGCGCGGTATCACCTCATTCTCACGCACATGCTGATATTGTACGTTTTGTTACTGTAAACAATCAGTGTTGTTTGTGTTTTGTAGGGTAGAAAATCAGAGCTCTGTGGGGATTTGCCACCTGCAGCCTTGTGTATTTGTTGCGAACTGAACAATCTGTCCTCTTATCAGTGTCTGTTATTTCATCCCACAGCAGCAGGTTAGCATTACTTGACCTCTCTCATTCTTTCTCTCACTCCCTGTGTCCTTGTTTTCCCTCACATCTCACACATTCACATGTGAAAGACATGCTCTCTGCTTAGAAAGGCCTTTAAAATCTGCTTTAACTCAAAATTCATTATGTAAAGGATATGTGTGTAATTTCTGCACCACTGAGGCTTGAAACCACAGTTTACCTTATAAGAATACAAACGTCTTTGACCCTTTAACATTTAAGAGCTCAGATCAAACTGTCCCTCATAGGCATTTTGGACTCATTGAAAGCCAGTCAAGTTTCAGACTAGATCCTTCTCTTTTTTTTTTTTTTTTTTTTTGCCTTCCATAAGATTGTGATGTCAATCAAGCTGAAGTGCTGTGGTGTGTCTGGCTAATGCGCTGCTAATGAGTCTGAGCAATCGATTGTTAATTGCTGACTGGACTGTGAGGAAATGTGGCGTGTGCTTCTCATGTTTGAAATGCTGGAAGGTCATGTGATCCCAGGCCTCGTGTGTTGGGAATAAACAGGTTAAAGTTGGACAGAGCATCGAGCTAAACCTAGCCTGGAACTAAAATAGTTTGTAACCTTGAACTTTAAGAGGCATCTCTGCACCTCTCTCCCTCATTTAAGTGTGCAAAGAGGACGTCGCTCACGTGAAAGAGGATGATGTTTAGCTTGTAACACAAGCTGTATGGTATTCGTAGTGCTCATATTACTTTTCACAACATTCAGATGGTATAAAGTGATCTTTTATAAATCCTAGCGAGCTGCATAATAACATTTATGTGACCTTGTTTTGGCCACAAGTTAAATCTGCACTTCATGCATCGACTGTGGAGAAAAACAAAGCCAGAATGCATTGGTGAAAATGATGACAAAAGTGATTGATTGTAAATGTACTTGAATTTCATTTTAGTACTAAAAAGGATTTAATTCAATCACAAGATAGGAGGTTGGAATTTCAAGGTATTTGGTCAGAATCGTGAGATATTTAGTCAGAATCATGGGATAGGAAGTCGGAATTTCAGATTATTCAGTCAGAATCATGAGATTTTTAGTCGGAATCGGGAGATAGGAAGTTGGAATCACAAGATAGGAGGTTGAAATTTCAAGATATTTAGTCAGGAAGTTGGAATTTCAAGATATTTAGTCAGAGTCGTGTGACATTTAGTCGGAATCGGGAGATAGGAAGTTGGAATTTCAAGATCATTTGTGTAGAATTGTGTCAGAATCACAAGATATAAATTTGAAAATCTTAGAAGAAAAGTTTAAATTGTGAGAAATAAACTTGCTATTGTGAGGAAAAAACTACAGAACTATGAGAAAGTCATAATTACCTTTTCTGTGGCATAAACAAAAAAACACTGCAAGATGTAAACAGAATTCTAAGGAAAAAAAGTCAGAATTGTGAGAGAGTTATAGTATCTCACAAGAATTTATCTAGCAATTTTGAATTTTCAAGAAAAAGTATGAATTGTTAGATATAAATGCACAATTGCAAGAAAAAAATCTGAATAGTAAGAAAAGTTGCCATTACCTTTATTATTATTGTTATTATTATTTATTTATTTATTTATTTATTTATTTATTTTAAATCAGTAGCAGAAACAGGCTTCCATAACTGCCGGTGCAGACAGTGAACATCAAGGTTGATCTCTGAGCTGATAAATAGCGCGTCGTTCATTTGGGCCTCTGCAGCGTTTGATCAAACACGCTGTGAGCATCAGCAGACATGATGGAGAGAGATGATTCATCACTGAGGAGAGGCAGATGAGGATGCTGTGTGTGTGTGTGTGTGTGACATGAGTGATGAATGCTACTGTTTCCTCTCTGATCTCTTGAGATTGTATGCTTAATGACTGATGCTCTCACATTATGCATGTGTAAGATGTCCAGGAAGAAAATCGATGCACAAACATCAGATTAACTTTACCTCTCATTTGAGAGAAGAATTTGGAAAAGGCAAGATTTCAAAGTTAATACATTGCTTCGCTTCACTTTTTACCACTAATGTTGTAGTTTTACTCTACAGCATTAGTAGGAGAGGAAATAATGTTGCAGGGACGTTTTATTTTGGTAGGCTGACCTGTAAATCATCATCACCATCATCGTAGCTCATCTTTACAAATGAACACAACGTTTATGAGTTTTGAAGCCTAAATACAATTGCTGAAAGTAAAAAGTTAAACAAAGGCATACAATGGTCACATTAGAAACACTAATGCTGTGAAAGCGACTAGTAAGTATATGAGTCAGTTTGATATGATTCTATTTAATTTTATGTATAATTTTATATAAAATTATACATTTACGTAAATGTATATTCATTTTATATTAGAAGTATTTTATTTTTTTTTATAATTTCTCTATATATAATTGAACAAAATATAAATAAAAAATGCTGTTATAATTTATTTAGAATATTGATAAATATAAAACCTAGTTTGTATTAATGTTAATTATACTTATTGTATTATATTAATAATTTATATTTAATTATATCAAATTGTATTATATTGTACCATATTATATTGAGTAAAAATGTAATGAATAAAAATGCATGTTGTGATCATTTTAGAAAATTGATGAATATAAAACCTGGGTTTTAAACATTTTATAAATCATATATTATACTATATTATATTGAATAAAAATATAATTAATAAAACATGTATACTGTTATAATTTATTTTGATCTTTGATAAAGATAAAAACCTTTATATTAGTGTTATATCACATTTTATAAAAAATATATTATATTATATTGTTATATTATGTTATATTATTATATTATATTATATTATATTATATTATATTATTGTATTAAATTGAATAAAATATAGTTAATAAAACATGCATGCTGTTATAATTTATTTAGAACACTGATAAAGATAAAAAACCTTTATATTAGTGTTATATCACATTTTATAAAACATTATATCATATTATATTATATTATTATTGTATTGTATTTAATTTAATAAAATGTAATTAATAAAACATGCATAAAAACCTTTATATTAGTGTTACATCACACTTTATAAAACAGTTATATTACATTATTATTATTATTATTATTATTATTATTATATTATATTATTAATTTATATTTAATTATATTGTATTATATTATATTGAATAAAAATGTTATAACATGCATGTTGTGATAATTTTAGAAAACTGATAAATATAAAACCTGTATATTAGTGTTATATCACATTTGATAATTTATATGGTATTATATTATGTTACATTATATCATATATTATTTTGCATATAAATGAATAAAATATAATTAATAAAACATGCATGCTGTTATAATGTAGGTACAACATTGATAAAAACCAAAACCTTTATATTATTAATAATATAATATAATATAATATAATATAATATAAAATAATATAATATAATATAATATAATACAATATATAATCCATAAAAAATGCATGCTGTATCATTTATTTACATTGATAAAGATTTATTATATGAAATCAAATTTTATAAAATTAAAAAAGTTTTAGTTTTTTTTTTTTTTTTTTTTTTTTAAATCTTTAAAAATTAAAAAAAAAATACATTTAAAATAAAAAAATAAATTATATACTTAAAATATTTAAATAGATTGAAAAAACGCATGATACCTGGTGATTCACTCTGGTGTGTGTGTGTGTGTGTAATTTGTGCACGTTTTGTGGAAGTGAGATGCTTTGGCTCCATGTGAAGCTGTTATGTAAGAGTCTCAGCACAGGTGAGGAGGGTATTAATAACTCACTTTCCTACCAGTCTTCACATCTATTCCTTACCCTTGATCCCGTCACATTCAGACTGTCTCTCTGTCTCTGTAGAGTCAGTTTTCTGCAGAATCCCAGCAGGTTCTGCTCTCTTTCCTCTGACAGGCTGATGAGGATGTTTTCAGTGAAAACGAATCCAGCCGGAACCTCTCGGGCCCCTCTTACCGTCTCACATGACAGGGCACTTTTGGTGCAGATGGCAGGTTTGCCAAAAGGCCCAGAGGAGAGCAGCTCGAAACCCTTTCAAACGCAACCAGAGCCATATTGTTCTGCCGCAGATGTTTTTGATTGTGGCCATTTATCGCTGTATTGCTGTTGGCGTGAAGCTCTCGGTGCTAATATGAGGAAACTCTATGCTGCGGCTGACACGAGGGCTGCTGGATGGCAGGGATGTTGTTTGTCTGTCTCAGCAGGGAGCCTGTTTGAGCCTGTTAGCCGCTTTCCAGAACTGTCAAGTGTTTCAGCTCTCTTTTGTTTTGAAGGAACAGACTCTGAAGTGTTTAGCATGCAGCTCATCGCTGTCAGACTGTCAGACGTTTCTGTAGATCGACTCGAGAAACTGTCAGGTTGGATTTAAGTAGGAGTTTTGCCAGAGTGTCTCCTGCCTAAGATAATGAAGTGTTACTCTAATAAGCATAAAAATACATGACACACAGACATAGTGGGTAGAATAGTTTCTTTTAAATTAGACTGAACATTTTTAGCTGTATAATAATTAACATGATATTGATAAATGGCACAGACATCCCTTTTAACTTAGATGTAAGCAGTTTTTAAGTATGTTTTTAATATTGTTTAAATATTTTATCTGTTGAATTAATGTCATAATATTGTAGAATTATGTTCGTATTTATAATATTTATAAAAGGCACAAATATCCCTTATTAAATATTAAAAACAAATGTAATCTGTTGTAATCTATTAATTTAAATTAAATTAAAATGAATATTTTCAGTATTTGGTCTATTTTGAATTAATGTCATAATTAAAATAATATTCATAAAACATATATTTTTTAAAATGCATACATTTCTTTTAAAGTAGAACAAACATTTTAAAAATAATATTATATTAAAAATATAATATTTAAAAATGTATATTTAAATGTAAAAAAATATATTTATTTATAATAATGTTATTATTATTATTATTATTATTATTATTTTTAAGCAAAATTGACTTGGGTGACACAAGTTAAATGTCTGTCCCTTTTAAAAATGTTATATTAAAAACAATATTTTAATATTTGTATTATTTTATCTATATTGAATTGTCATAATGTCATAATAATAAAAATAATATCCATAACATACAAACATAATTTTATAAAATGCACATACATTCTTTTTAAAGGTGATTTAAACTTTTAAAAGAAAAATATAAAAAACATATTGAACAAATTATCTATATTTAATAATAATAATAAAAATAATAATAATTATTATTATTATTATTGTTGTTGTTGTTGTTGTTGTTGTTAATATTATTACTATTATTATTATTTTTATTATTATTATTATTATTATTATTAGCTAAATTGACTTGGGTGACCCAAGTAAAATGTCTGTCCCTTTTAAAAATGATATTAAATAATATTTTAATATTTGTAATATTGTATATGTTTTATATAATATTTTAACGTATATTAAATTAATATTATAATGTTTTATAATAATGAACATTTTTTATTTATAGTCAACATTTGTCTTGTTTTTCTTGTTTGCTGGATGGATTTTTTTTTTTTATTATTGTTTTAACATTGAGCTTATTGCAGTGTATTCTGGAATTTATATTTGAAATTTATAAATTTATATTTATTTATAAATATATATTTTTATGTTTATTTATATTTATTTATAAAATGTATTTATATTTTTTATTTTATTTTCATCATTTTTTTGTCCATAAAGTATAAATGTGAATTTTATTTTATTTTATTTTATTTTATTTTATTTTATTTTATTTTATTTTATTTTATTTTATTTTTTATTTTATTTTGGTATTTCATTATTATTATCATTATTATCTCTCTTTCAAATTAGATTGTACTATTTGGTTAAAATATATATATATTTTTTTATTTTAATATCTTGTTTTTTATTATAATATTTTATCTGCATTAAATCAGCATCAGGAAGCATTTGTCCTAGTTTGCCAACATCTGCAGTGCTTTTTTTTTTTTTTTTTTTTTTTGGCTGAATTTACTCAGGTAAGGTAAGATATCCTTTTTTTACTTATATAATTATGCTGCCTGGTGCTTGTGATACCTTCAGTCGCTGTCTACGTAAGCAGCTCAGTAGATTTTGGAGGCGAGCCTGTGTGTCTCGTTGACTCGCTGGCTGGAGATCCAGTCAGGATTAGATAACCAATCAGCTGCCAGATCAGCCCTTCGCCCCTGTGACCCAGAGGTCACGCATGGGAATCCTAGTCAGCTGTTCCAAATGTAATATTTAAATAGCCCACGCTTCATTACTACACTGAATAGAGCTGTAATCTGATAGCATTTGTGTCCTATCAGCGTCTCACATGATAAACAAGCCTCAAGTAGTTCAAAAGACGGCCTGCTGGAACAATAACCAATCCCAGTTGAGATAACGCAGCTTTAGGAGGGAAACCTCGGCGGCACTTATCGACGCATGGCCTGATTGATTGTTTTCCAGTTTTCTCTGTGTTTGTTTTTGTTGTGGCGTTCAGGAAATGCTCGTTTCCCTTCCTCTTTTGCCTCGCTTCAGAATCTGTAAATAGCAGCATGTATAATCAGGAGACTCGGCCGCACAAACAAAATGTCAGCTCTGTTACTCCGGTTTGAACCTCGAGTGAAGGCCATTGTTGTTGGGTTTTAAAGAGCCCTTAAGACCGCACGCAGATTCATTTCACATCTTGGTCACGTTAAGAGGTTTATGAAGTGCCACCGCAGAGCTGATTGTTTGCGCACGCTTTAATGCTTTGGGGTTTTAGCGTGAATTTCCATCCCGTCCTGAAATGTGCAATATTTACAGCCACTAATCTCTGAAAGCTTCCCGTATAATCCCGCCAGATATGTTAATTCTGCTGTTTGTTAGGAGTCGAACTCAAGAACCTCAGATTATGCACTTATATTAAAACACAAAAAATGAGGAATGTTCTAGAGAAGTGCTTCTAGAAAACATGAATCTGCATTAGCAATGCATTTAACTCCTAGAAATGCCAGGGTTATGGGACTGCAAAAACTGATCGAATGTATACCTTCAGTGGCATATCATTTTGGGTAAAAGTGTCTGCCAGATGTATAAATGATAATGCATAAAAGTACATGCATTAATGTAAATGCATAAAAGGACATTTTAATGCAAAAAAAAAAAGTTAACGCATAAAAGTATATGTATATGTACTTTTATGCATTTATATCATTGCATGTACTTCTATGAAATTATATGTACTTTTACTTGCATTCACATTGATGCATTTTTTATGAAATGCATGAAAGTACATGCATTTATGTACTTGCATAAAAGTATGTTATTTTATAAATGCATTAATGTAAAGGTATAAATGTACATGTAAAAGCACACACATTTATGTAAATGCATAAAAGTACATGTAAACAATTCTATGCATTATTGTAAATGCTTAAAGGTACATGTGTATGCATAAAAATAAATGCATAAAAGTATATTGCGTTAATTTAAATGTATAAAAGTGCATACATTTATTTGAATTCATAAAAAATGCATGCATTAATGTAAATGCGTAAGTACATGCACATGCATAAAAGTAAATGTGTAAAAATACATGTAAATGCAAACAAGTTTATTAATGCATAAAAGTACATGTACTGTACTTTTATGCATTTATATCAATACATGTATATTTATGAAATTACAGGTACCTTTATGCATTGACAATGTTTTTGCATTTACACTGATGCATGTAATTTTACTAAAATTACATGTAAAAGCATGAAAGTACATGCATTTATGTACTTGAATAAAAGGACACCATTTTATAAAAAGTACATGCTTTAGTGTAAATTCATAAAAAATCATGTAAAAGCATAAAAGGACACATTTATGTAAATGCGTAAAAGTACATGCATAAAATGATATGCATAAAAGTGTGTTAGTGCAAAAAAGTAAATGTGTAAACATGCATGCATTAATGTAAATGCGTAAAATTACATGCATTTATTTGAATTCATGAAAGGAACATGCATTAATGTAAATGCATAGAAATCCATGTTCATGTGTAAAAGTAAATGCATTAATGTAGCTCCATAAAAGTAAAAGCACATGCACATTGCGAGACCCTTTTCTGTGAAGGTTTTTTGTGAGTAACGTAAGTCTCTCTCTGTCCCGCTCTCTTTCAGATTGATCGGTCGCTCCATGGGGATTCTCCGGTGCTTTCCGTCTGGTTTCTCCTGCCCTTCACCCCTCAGCCTGCCCTCCACCCTCTACAGCACCTCCTCCATACAAATCATGAAACTGGTATTAACTGAATGGCAATTGATATGGATTTTTACTGTTTCCAGTAGACAGTAAACACACTTACACCACACACACACACACACACACACTTACACATACACAATTACATGCACATACACTCACTCACACACTCACTCACACACACATACACTCACACACATCACATCAGCGGGAGTGACCTCATGGTAGAGTCATATCCTCCCCAACTGTCCGAACCAAATCACCCAAAACGGCCCGTCCCAGATCTCCTGCAAGCGGCCTTCATCAAACGCCACGTTTTAGGATATTTTACACTCCTTGAGTCCAATTCACGGGAGATTTCCTCGACAGAAGGACGTCCACGGGAATCGGTGTGCTGCTGTTGGCTTTATACTCCCTAAATTTTTTCCTTTGCATTATTTTGTGTTTTATTCGCGTGTGATTTTGCGTGGAGCCACACGTGACCTCTGCTCCGAGTGCATGCCGATGACGATGGCCCCACAGAACACCGAGGCCGACGCCGTGCAGATGCAGGCCGCCGTGGTGACACCTGTGGAGAAACGGGCCGGAGGAGGTGGGGCTAATGGAGCGGGCGGGGCTGGAGGGCGGGATTTGGAGAGTCAGGAGGAGTCGGTCAGCGAGGGATCTATAGACCGCATCCCACTGCGTCAGTGGATCATGCACGGCGCCGTCATGTTCGGACGAGAGTTCTGCTATGCCATGGAGACGGCGCTGGTCACACCTGTACTGCTGCAGATAGGTGAGGCAGCCAGCCGTAAAATATTAGATTGCTGATAATAGGATGATTAATTAAGCCAATTTATACTTATTAAATATGTATATTTTTTCATAATTATACAAATTACAGTAACATATACATTACATTTAAAATATAACTTAATTACACAGCAATTTTTTTAATACTAATACTTGAAACGTGAAACATTTTGAGCAACAAACACATACAGTTGACTAGATTAACTCTACTAGCATTCCATCATGACCTGGATAATCTGCACAGACATGTAAATCCAATATTTGTGTTTGTGCCCTCATTTCTATTCAGTTAATGATGTCTTCACCTCAGTTTTTTGATAAATGAGCATTCTGCCTCTCCAGCTGCAGGCTTGTTTGTCAGAGAAACACCTCTGTATCTCTGAACTCTGTTTGTGTGTGACATGGCATGATAAAGCAAGCGATTAAAGGAGCTGTGGGACGTGCGCTGCATGATTCGCCTGCCAGTTTATAGATTATGCAAACGACACCCCAGGCCTTTATAGTACTGAAAAACTGCCACATTGTCATGCAAGCAGCTGTGAGCCTAAAGCAGCAGAGGTGCTTTTGTTCTTCATAATAATCATGTTTTATTGAAGAAGTTCTCAACAGGAGGTCCACTGACCATGTGTGGTCCAATGGCAACAATAATGATTACTTATATCTACTTATACATTTTAAATCTGTTATAGCTAGCTTTCTTTTCTTTCCATTAATGGTCAAAAGTTCTTTAAGAAATAGTGTGTCAATAATGCAAAAGGACAACAGTAAACACTCAAATTTAAAGGCAGTTCATCATTGAATTCAGAGATGTCATCACCCAGCCTGAAACCTGAAAAAAATCCATAAATGTGTTTTGTTGTTGTTGTTGTTGTTGTTTGTTTGTTTGTTTTGTTTTTTGAGCAGCAAATCAGAATATTAAAATGATTTCTGAAGGATCATGTGAATGGAGTAATGATGCTAAAAATTCAGCTTTGAAATCACAGAAATAAATTACATTTTAAATATATTCAAATAGAAAACAGTTATTTTAAATAGTAAAAATATTTCAAAACTACTTTGGATCAAATAAATCCAGGCTTGGTGAGCAGAAGAGACTTCTTTTTAAAAAAAACATTTAAAAACTTTTGACTGGTAGTGTAAGTCACTTCGGAAAAAACGCAATTGCCAAATGCATAAATGTAAATGCAAGTGTAAACAATCTGACTCCTCTTCTTTTTATTCTTTCACTTGTTTACACTGCAGCTCCTGTTAGCTTTTAGTTACACTTCTCAATAGATCTAGCTCGTGTACCAGGACACAAACTGAAGACATATTGTTTCTGAGCAGTATTTTTCCCTCCCTGAGGGATGATTTATTATTTATTGTGCCGTAACTGTGTCATTTCAATGCACTGGTTCAAGTAAAGTAGATTTGCTGATTTAGTCATTGCTTAGTAGTGTTCACGTTGTTTAATAACACGAGTACATTTGTTACAGTATTTATTGATTATTGTTATTTAGTAAAAAATACATTTCATTTTGAGTTCATGTTAGGTCAGGACCATTAAATAATATTAACAGTGACAGCATTTGATGCAGATTAGTTTCTTTATCAGAACAGATTTGGAGAAATGTAGCATTGCATCACTTGCTCACCAATGGGTGCCGTCAGAATGAGAGCCCAAACAGCTGATAAAAACATTGCCGTAATCCACAAGTAATCCACACCACTCCAGTCCATCAATTAACATCTTGAGAAGCCAAAAGCTGTGTGTTTGCCAGAAACAAATCCATTATTAAGACGTTGTTAACTTTTAATCGTCGCTTCTGGACAAAATTGAGTCCATAATAACACTACTTCCACACTGTAAAAAACTATTTGTTGAGTCAACTTAAAATAATTTGTTACTCGGCTGCCTTTTTTTTACGTTCAGTCAACTTAAAAAAAAGTTTAGTCAACTTGAAATGTTAAGTGATACAAAGTGACAGTTTAGATATTTTAGTTCACTCAACTTAAAATTTTAAGGCAGCTGGGTAACTTGCCCAGTTTTTAGGTTTAAAAAAACATTTTTTTTAAGTTAACTCAAATAAAAAGTTGTCACTTAGTACAACTTAACATTTCAAGTTGACTAAATTTATTTGTTGACTGAACTTAAAATTTTAAAGGCAGCAGGGTAACAAATAATTTTAAATTTTAAGTTGACTCAACAAATTGTATTTTTTTTTTTTATTGATTTTTTTTTTTTTTTTTTTTTTTTACAGTGCAGTGGGACACGTCCTTCATCTGTTGTCTCTCACATCAAAAACCACCCACATATTTGTTTAGAACTGTTTTGGCTTGTAAACCGTGCTTAATCTATGCATATTTCTCACTTTTTCACTTTAGGAAGCAATATTATATATTAAAGCCCTGCCTCAAATATAGGCTCTAGCCCAGCCCTGGCCCGAGATGCTCAGGCCCTAGCCCGGCGCCTTGTCCGACAGCTTATCAGAAATATCAGAGTCCGACCTGAGCCCGTCTTTTTTTCTCCCCCCTTCTCTCAAAACAGCTTATACTACTGTTTCAGCTATTAAAATAGTTTAGTTTTGAATGTAATGGCGATTATATTTTGTTTCTTTTTTTTATTAAGTAAATTTAGAAAAACGTTTGAAGTTCGTTAAATATAAGTTTTTGTTTTTTAAAGTATCGACCAAGTGGCCAGCGGAAGACTCTCTGTTTGATCAGTTTTGCCTTCTCAGGTCATCACGACTTACCTAAAATAAAACCTATAGATATAAAACAATTTAAGTATAAAACAATGTTAATTTAAACGTTAAACCTAGATAAATGTGTGCTATTAGGCGCATCTCCAATCATTTGTGCGGAGAGTGGAAGCTAAAGCCGCTTTGCAGGACATGGAGGCGCCGGCGCGATCACCTGCATTTTTTTCAGTGGAAAAATTTTTAAATATTCCATCATTTTTGCTCATAAAGGCAAGAATAATACATCACTTGGAACGGTAAAGGGTCTACTTTTATTTGTGTGCACTCACAATATCAACAAAACGTTGCAAACGGTGCTTTTAAAAAAAAAAGAAAACAAACATGATGTGCTTTCTGTGGCAAGCACCCATTTGCGTGCGCTTGAATGTGGAACTGTTCCAGCTGCGCTAAAGATTCACTCGCTGCTGCTGACGCTGACGGAGACACTAAACGCCTTCCGAGCCGGTAGCGAAAGTGAAAGCAAAGTCTTGCATTGTTTCTAAAATATACAAATAAGGAGAAGCCTAAAACAGGCCTGAAGCCCGGCCCACGTCTGGACTATTATGAGAAAATTGCCCCGAAACCTGGCCCTAGGGGCGTAAATTTATATATAGAGGACACAACGGTTTGAAGTTAGAAACATTTAATGATGGATTTTTTTTCTTAGAAACACAGCTTTTTGCTTCCCAAGATGTTAATTGATGGACTGGAGTGGTGTGGATTACTTGGATTACTTGTCTGCTTAAAAGTCGAATGCTAAGTTTGTAATTAAGCACTTTTCCTAAAGTGTAACTTGATTGTCGTTTACTTTGATTATTTTGCTCGTATTGGTGATTATATAAGCTAATGGCTTGTTCTCTGGGTTTAAAGGATCAAGTCATCAGGTCAAGGCCAGTTATGAGTGATGCGATGCGAGGCTAATTTTAGATCGAGCCTTACGTGTCTGTAAACATGCTCTGTGTCCAAACTACAATGGCAAAAGGATAAGAGGATTTCTAGAGGTTGAGCCGCCCTTGTTCACCTGCGTTAAGAGTTGTGTGTGTGTGTGTTTTAGAGTGACGTATGATGGTTATTCCTGGGATTCCGTGAATTGGTCATAGCTGGATTAGCCACAATAGCTCACAGTTAATTTATATACAGGAAATGGGAAATTATACAGTCAGACTGGACGTGATGCTCAGCATGATGACACTCAGATCCGGATGAGCCAAAAAGAGGAGTTGACGTGCATGTGTGCATGTGTTTACATCCACAATAGTTACATATGAAATTCCATGCAGCAACTATTTGCAACACATTCCACCATAAACAGACAATCACAACAAAGGTGGAGGGAATGCGTGGTCCGCCGCTGTGTTGGGAATGTGTGACTCAGCGGATTCCGAGGTTCGGGATGAAGCGCACACGTTCACATGGCCCAGGATGCTCAGCTGGTCTGGGGTCAAACGTGAGCCATGTTGTGTTTGTCTTAGCTGGCGAGAGGCTGGAACGTGTGGAATCGTAAAGGAATTTTGCTTTTTACAGCCTGTGGATTTCATGCATTCCGCAGTGATGGGAAAAAAACTTCCAGTGAACAAACAAACCTCATTCCAAAGCATCCAAACGCCCCACACAAGCCACAAAAATCTGTTGATATATTTAGCAAAATTACCTAGCAGCTGTAGATCTCATTTGACACTTTTTTGGCTTTGTTTGGAATAGTGTACTTCTGTGCTGGTTGTGCTCTATTATGTCTGCTGTATGTGTTTTTTTTTTTTTTTTTGTTGTTTTTTTTCTTCTTAGGTAACTAGACATATTTGTTGGTCTAAATATCCACTTAAAGGAAATAAAAATGGCAAATTTAAATAATTAATTTTTTTCAAGTAAAATATACAAATAATAATAAATAAAAATTAAATTAATAATTTAAAAGCATTATTATGTTTGTGTACATACCCTGAAGAGTGTTTAATTATTTAAAATAATTTATGTAATTTATTACAACAAATACTTTTAAATTATAGTTTAATAATTTATTATTAATGTAGTGTGTGTGTGTGTGTATAAATGATTTATACATAGAAATGAACAAATGATGTAATCAATTATTTGAAATAATTATAAAATCTATTATAATTTATTAAATTTAACAGTCTTTTTAAATTGTTATATTTTTTGTATGACATATTATAAATTACATGATAGATAGATAAATAGAAAATTAATTATACTATTCATATTTTTTATGTATATACACTTTAATAATTATTGAAATATTATGTTATTTGTGTGTGTGTGTTAAATTATAATTAATTTATTTATTATTAATGTAATTTGTGTGTATAAATTATTTATACATATAAATCAATAAATTATATAATCAGTTATTTGAAATAATTATAAAAAATATTATATAATTTAAATATTTTTAAATAATATTTTTATATTACATTTTATAAATTATATGATAGATAAATAGAAAATATATGACATAATTAATGATATAATGATATAATTAATAAAAAGTATATGTATTTAATACATTTTTGTTTCTTTTTACAAAAATGGACATCAATAATTTCTTCTCAAATATATTCACAAATGTGCATGTAAATGAAGAAATTGTTTAAAATATAATATAATTTATTATACAATTAATGTTACAGTTTTACATACTGTTTCACTGTACATATAGTGTATATACTGCACACTAGCAATCCAATCTGAACATGGTTGCGGTCCAGCAGATACAGCCCACGACCTAGTGTCAATCCAGCTTGCTGCAATGCCTCATGGGTGCGTCACATCTCACACACAGGGCACAAGAATTCATTGCACACCTGCACTGTCAGCCCTGCAATCTATCAATTACAGACGCATCTTAGCTGATCTATGGACTCATTGTAATGTTTCAAATGTGTACGTGAGCACTCCGTAGTGAGTTTGTGTCGTGTGATTTCGCAGGTCTCTATTGTCTCTTATAAATAGCCAAACAATAAGCCGTTTTGGGCTGTTTTTGATCAATCTCTGGCGGATTAGACTTGAGTTCTCATGACTGCTCAGAGTTTCAGCGGTTCTGCGGAAACAATAGTGAAACTTATTTAGCATTTTGTTTGAAATGCACAGCGTCCTCTGTGAAATAAGTGCCCACAAAAGTAGGAAGCAGAGCCGCCCAGGAGCTAATCGTGACCGCTGGGGTTTACCAGAGTCAAGAGCAGCGTGACGAATCACACTGAACTCAGACGGGGAAGAGGAGAGTTCTGTGTGTGTGTGTGTGTGTGTGTGTGTGTGTGTGTGTCTGTCTGTCTGTCTGTCTGTGTGTATGTTTGTTTGTGTGTCTGTATATGTGTGTGTTTGTGTGTCTGTTCGTGTGTTTGTTTGTGTGCATCAAAAGACAAATACACACACAGAGATGCACGCAAACACACAAATGCACAGACACAGGCATACACACACAAACAAACGCGCGCACACAAAGACAAACACACAAAAACGGTCAGTGTTTTGTCTGTTTGTGTGTGTGTGTGTGTGTGTTTGTCAAACACACAAACAAGCACACACACAAACAAAAAAGACAAACAGACGCAAACAAAGAGACACAAAGACAAACACACACACACACAAACAAAAAGGCACAAAAAGATAGACACACAAACAAATGCAAACAAACAAGCACATACATAAACAAAAAGACACTGTCAGAGTGTGTGTGTGTGTGTGTTTGTCAAAAAAAGACAGACACAAACACACACAAAGACACACACAAACGACAACCAAACATACAAACAAACACAGATGCACACAAACAAAAAGACACACAAACAAGCACACACACACAAACAAAAAGACACAAAAATATAGACACACAAACAAAAAGACAAAATAGAGACGCAAACAAACAAGCACTTGTAACAAGCACTGTCAGTGTGTGTGTTTGTTAGTTTGTCTGTCCGTTTGTTTGTTTTTGTGTCCATTTGTGTGCTTTTGTATGTTTGTTTGTGTGTGTCTGTGTGTTTTTCTTGACACACGCAAATGCACACACAAAGACAAATACACACACACACATACAAACTGTCAGTGTATGTTTGCTAGTTTGTGTGTCTGTGTGTGCATTTGTGTGTGTTTGTATGCATCTCTGTGTGTGTTTGTCTTGACACACACAAACAAACAAGCAAGCACATACACAAACAAAAATACACAAAACAGACACAAACAAGAACATACACACACACACAAAAAAAGACAAACAGGTGCACACAAACAAAAAGACACTAAAAAGACAGACACAAACAAACACAGATGCACACAAACGCACACACACACAAACAAAAAGATAAACGGACACACACACACAAACAGTGTCTGTGTGCATTTGTGTGTTTGTTTGTGTGCATCTCTATGTGTGTGTGTGTGTGTGTGTGTGTGTGTGTGTACACACACACACAAACAGACAGACACATACAAGCTAGGGATGGCTCGATACCATAATTTTGGCTTCGGTACAATACCACAGTGTGATGCCTCGGTATCGATACTAAATCAATACCATAGGAAACAAATAGCCAGCCTCAAAAGATAATTGAATTGAAAACAATTTAGTAAGTAATGTTAACATACTAAACATGTGTTGATTCATTCATCATTTATAACTCATTAATGACCTAGATTAATGTAATACTGTTAGGTCAGCTTAGGCCTACCCAATGAATTTTAACTTTCCTTTAAGTGTTATTCTAATAGTCAAAGTATTCAATATCAAGCGATTACCTCTCTCTCTGATTGTTTTCAGATTTCAGACTCAGATAGCCAAAGAAAAAGCATTAAATATAAATCTCTCACACTCTATCTCGGCTGCTTCATATTAGCAGTCGGCAACGTGGCAGAAACATTCTTTATATTATTGATACTAAAATTAATATAGCAAAACTCTTGCTTTGTTCAAATTAAACTAATATTTGATTGTTTGAAATGCAAATGAAAATATGTGACCAAAGCTAAACAGGTGTCACACAAATTTGAGCTTTCGTGTTTACTCTGCATCACATCTTGGGTATGTGTGTTGATCAGCTGTCAGTAAAAGTTAATTAAAACTAAATTTCTGAGTGATGAATGATGCACTCACCTGTCAATTTCTAAATTTACGTTAAAGAACAGGATGAGCAAGTGACAAATGCTTGGCAAGATTTGTTGGCATGATTTATAAAAAAGCTTGCATACAGGTGCATTAAAGAAATCCACTTCCAGAACAACAATTTACAAATAATTTACTCACCCCCTTGTCATCCAAGATGTTCATGTCTTTCTGTCTTCAGTCATAAAGAAATTATGGTTTTTGAGAAAAGCATTTCAGGATTTTTCTTCATATAATAACCTTGATTGGTTCCCCCGATTTTGAACTTCCAAAATGTAGTTTAAATGCAGCTTCAAAGGCTCTAAATGATCCCAGCCGAGGAAGAAGGGTCTTATCTAGTGAAACGATCGGTCAAGTTTTTCAAAAAATAAAAAATTTTATACTTTTTAAGCACAAAAGCTTGTGTAGCACAGGCTCTGGGATGTGCATCCACAATGCTACAAATTAGTGATGGGTCGTTCTTGAACGTTTTGTTCATTTTGAACGAATCTTTAATGTGACTCTGGAAGAACGAGTCGTCCCAGGGAGTGATTCGTTCAGTCGCGCATGTGCAACATCCTATTAGGTTCTGTACTGGAATTAGTTCACCTGTTCCGACTCTTTGGGTTTTTCGAGTCGTTCGTTCATCTGATGGGGCTGTCACGTGATGAACGAATGACTTGAACGCGAAGACTCGAGAGATGAACTAATCAATTCTTTTTCCAGCTCACACTGCATTGGTTGAGCTTATGGGGCTGTCACGTGATGAACGAATGACTCAAACCCAAAAACTTGTCAGATAAGAGGTGAGGTGAGCTAATCATAGACTAAAGACCCAGTGAAACAATGAATTAATCTTTTTGTGTTTCTTATAGCATTATAGTTTTGTCTTGTTTGTAGTGTGATCAACGTTTGTGTAAGCAGTAGATGTGTTAAGGAAGTAACACATTTTAATTATATTTTGCTAAAATGAACAAAATGACTCGAAAAAAAGATTTGTTCATTTTGCTGAACGAGACTCAAAGGTCCGAGTTGGTAAAATCATCCGAACTTCCCATCACTACTACGAATTACGTCTAAGATCATTTTCTGTGTACTCTGGCTCAAAAAGGTAGAGTATGGCGAAAAACTCTGTCTTATTTTCTCCTACAACTTCAAAATCATCCAGCATCGTTGTACCTTTTTGTTTGTAAACAGCGTTTGACTTACTTGGACTTTCTTAGTCTTTGTAGTTCCGTCTACATTCCGCGTGACCTTTCGACCTTTCAAGCTTTTGTTGAAGACAGAAAGACATGAACATCTTGGATGACAAGGGGGTGAGTAAACTATTTGTGAATTGTTGTTCTGGAAGTGGACTTCTCCTTTAAGGTCAGCTCTTTCATCTTCATCATGCTTCATCATAACTTCTACAGTTGTCTTTATTTACTAGTTTCGAGTGCGTTGATGGAGTTTTATCTGTTTGATGATCCATCGCGTTGATTAGTTTACCCGTTTTGCAGCAATTTGGGAAGCACTGCCACCTATATGTGAGCTTCGAAACAGCAGCGTATAAATACCGATTTGATTAAAATGATAGTATCAAACTGTTTGAAATAAAATATATACTGGTATTTTTCCAGTACCGTTATACCGCACATCCCTAATACAAACACAAACAAACAGGCACACACACACACACACACACACACAGACACAAACAAACTCTGACAGTCTGTGTGTTGTGTCTCTCTCTTTGTGTGTGTATATGTGACCAAATGCAGAATAAAGTTGCTCTAGATCTCCTGCATGTCCAGTGTAGTGCTGAGTTAGACTGTGTGCTGCGTATCGCACTGCTGCAGTGTTACGTAACCGAGCTGACTCGCGCTGTGTGCGTGTGCACGTGTGTGTGTGTGTGTGTGTTATTAAACCCATGCGGTTTAAATGTCCTTCAGGAGCTCACAGACAAGAGAAAAACAGACTGACTCTATTAGAAGTCAGTTTTCTCCCTCTAATGATTAAAGCACACAGTCTCTCACTCAACAACACACTGGAAACTGCAGAGCAGCATTCCAAAATCATTTAGAACACTTCAGTAACTGCTTAGAAACAACACGGCAACCACACGGAACACCCTAGCAACTGCATAGCAACATGCAACACTCAAAACAGTTTAGTAAAAACATACAGTAACAATGCATTATGGCAAGCAACCTTTGCATGGAGAGAAATGATCATTTTTAAAGCTTATGTTACATGCAAAAGTGCATTTCTTTGTTGTTTGTCAGTGTTTGGAGTGTATATTTGCTGATGTGAGATCAGGTGAGTCCGTCACCTGGGATTAAAGATGCTTAAAGTATGTTGTGTGTCCAGATTGTTAACTTTAACCAGCTCTAAACCGCACATGTCGCTCTCTCTGATGAATCATTCATGGTGTTGAGCTGCAGTTGAGCTGAGGGTTATTCCGGACACACGCTGCAATGGAAGAGAATATGAAACCGCCGTGTTAATATTTCATCCTGCCATCTGCTCGATTTCTGGTGAATCGGGATCAGAGTTCTGGAGAGATTCGGTTTCTGGTCCTGGATCTCGGTGGTCCTGGCCTCAGCTTCAATCATATATATACATATATATATATATATATATATATATGTATATTGTATTCATAATGTAATTGTACATTATTTATAGTTTGATGTAATTTGTAATGTAAATATTTATAATTTATTATAATATTTATATTTTGTATAAATATTTATTGTCATATTTTTATTAATATTATTAATTATGAATGTATTAATTTATCATATATACATATATGTTTATTAATTTATCATTTTTTAATTGTGATTTATAATGTATTTATTAAATATTAATTTTAAATATTTATTAATATTTTTATGATGCAATTTTATCATATTTATAAACATATATTCAGTGTTATCATAATTATAAATATTTATTAATTTTATTATACATGTACATGTTTCTTATTTTAACATTTATTTTAATTTGATTAATAATGTAATTTTATAATTATAATTATATATATATATGTATATATTCTATTTTATTTGAAATGTAATTTTATCATACACACACACACACACACACACACATATATATATATATATAATATGGAGTAATTTCTGCAATCTGATCACATAATCCAAATTATTTCTGCAATCTGATCACATAATCCAAATTATTTCTGCAATCTGATCACATAATCCAAATTAAGTACTTGTAAATAGATTACATTACATTTTTAAATACTCTTAATCAGACTGTGGATACTTTTTTTATTGATTACATGATTATATATTATTCATACAATATTAATGAATTATTGATATTATATATGTATATATTTATTTAATATAATATATATATATATATTAATATTTTTTATTCTTATTTACAATTAAATTTTATAATGTTTATTTTTAAATGTTTATTAATTAAATATTAATTAACATTTATCAATTTTATATTATTATATTTGTACATATGTATGCTTTTATTTTAATATTTTTATGTATAATGTAATTTTATTATATATATATTTATTAAGAATTATACATATTTATTTTACTTATTTTTTTACAATAATAATAATGTCAGTCTATGACATTTTTAGATTCTCTATGGGTCAAATATCTCTTTGCCATATGAATTTGCAGGTCAATTCAGTATATTTTTGAATGAAACAGGATATTCAGTAGGGAAATTGATTGCGATCAAAATAATGGTTTGTTGCAGCCCTTCAGTAAAAGTAAAAATGATGACTAATGATGTGTATTGATGATAAAGAAGGTATTGGCGAGCTCAGTGCTGTGCACCTGACACACACAGAGAGCTGCACAGAGCTGCACCTGTTTCCTGGCATTGCTTTGCCTTTTGTCCGTTTCTAGACAGTTTCACCTTCCTGACCTTCCTCTTCCTCTTCCTGTCACTCTCACTCCAGATTTCTCCAGTTTGACTCTGGCTGTAGTGCTGTGTTGGCAGGGTTTCTTGTTTTCATAGGAATTGTTATAGTGGTTACAGTGGTGATGGCTGACTGATGTTGCTTTTGTTAGTCTTAGGGTTCAATGGTGGGACCCATGTGGCCAGTGACCTGATGTTGACACTGTGTGTGTGTGTGTGTGTGTGTGTGTGTGTGTGTGTGCGCACCTGCAGATACAGTATTTCATGTCAGAGCACCTGATACCTGCATATTACCGTAATGGTCAAACGTACTAATCACTACAATACAGAAGCGTTCCTTACTTTCCCTGAGTTTTATTTGCAAGTACAGTAGATTTTATGCTTTTTTTAAAATAGTAAATGATAACTAACAAATACTACTACTACAGCACTAATATACATATATATACATATTATACATATTAAAACTCCATTTTTAACTATTTTCAAAAATCATGTTTTTTCATTGTGCAGTCCAGTTAATCTCAATCAAACTACAGTTATGATATTGATATAAAGTAAAAGAGTAAAAAACATAATATATAAATATATATTGATATAAAGTAAAAAAAAAACAGAGTTATCCGTTTATGCAAATAAACTCTTATATATATATATATATATATATATATGCGCTTGCTAAAATATATTGTATATAATAGTTTTTTTTATATTTTTAATTATTTTTAATATTTTAATTTTAAATAATTACAATTTTATATATATATTCATAATGTAATTTGACATAATTTAGAATTTAATGTAACTTTATAATGTAATTATTCCCTAAATATTATTCATTATAAATATTTATTAACATTATTTTATTTGTATTTATAATGTAATTTTATCATATATTATTTTTAAAATTTGTATTATTAAATATTTTAATTATACATATTAATTAATTTTATATTATATAACTACATATTTATTATGTAAATATTATCAAATATTATTATTATTAAATGTATATTATTTATGTAATATTATTATTAATATTATTAAATGTATATTATATATGTACATATGTATGTTTGTTTCAATATTAATTTATTTTATTTGTAATGTAATTGTATCATATATCATAGGTAAGTATTTATTAATAAATAATAATATATGCAGAGCTGGGTAATTATTTTTGGAATCTGATCACACAATCCAAATTAAGTACTTGTAATTAGTTTACATTTTAAAATAATTGGACTGTAGTTACTTAAATTATTACATAATTATGCACAAAATATAAATAATTTTTTTAATTTTATATATCTGTGTTTATTATATTAATATTTATTTTATTCTTATTTACAGTGTAATTTTATCATGTTTATTTTTAAAATGTTTATTAATAAATAATATTAATTATAAATATATTTATTAATTTTATATTACATATGTACATATGTATGCTTTTTGTTTTAATATTTTTATTTATATTGTAATTGTATTATATGTGTATATTTATTAAGAATTAATATTAATTATGCATTTTTTTTTTTACTTATTTTTTACAATAGTAATAATAATAATGTCAGTCTATGACTGGGTCAGATATCTCTTTGCTAAATTAATTAGCAGGTCAGAGGTCACCAAATGCAATAAAAGATCTTTACATAGGCTTGCACTCTTGCTTTAAAACGTTTCTACACATATGAATGAAAAAGAATGGAAAATGAAGTCAGTGTAACTGGCTCTGAAAGCATCTAAATAAAGAATGAAGGAAGAGTTTTGCCTTTCTAAGTCAGCGGTCCATGCTGGTAGCTGGTTTCACATCTAAACCTGGTTTTGACCCTTGACCTCCAAAAACCAGGTACTATTTTCTTGAAACTGTTTTTTCCTGCTGGAAACAGACTGGAGAGTGTGTTGTTTTGGATGTTGGTTTGTTGCTCTCTCTCTGGGCTTCACTGAAGTGACTTTTAGACTTGTGTTTTTCTCTCTTTTAGAAAGTACTTCCTCTTGTTTGATTCATTCTGCTCTCAGTATTGTTCACCATTTTTGACCTGGTGGGAAACAGAAAGCCTCCTGTGATTATTTACTGAAATCCCTCAAACTTCCTGTTTGCATGTTTACTCCGCGTATTTTTCAAGGAACAAATAAGTTGCTTACCAGCTGATTCGGATCTTTTGTTTGGGCCTCAGTGTCTCAGTTGTTTGTGTGTTTAACTGCAGTTTGCGCACAAAGACTAAATATATAAAAACAGCTCGACAAACCGGAGGAAGAGGAAGCGGACTGGCTGTCGATGGTGGCAGGAAGCCATTGGTGGCACCGCGAGTCGAAGCCCGGCCCGGTTTTCCGATGAGAACAGAACGACTGGTTTGTCAGATCCGGTCCTGACTCTGATAAGACTGGCAGAAAACGCCTTCTCAGGACTCTCGTCTACGTGATTCCCAGAGGATCGTGAGTTTTTTTTTTCTCTGATCCTGTAATGGGACGTCACACTTTTCACCAGCAGGTGCAGTGGCTCGATTCCAGCTGATTTCTGACAGCAACCGTGAGAACAGTTCTGACTTTTATGGTCATTCTTTTTTTCTACACAGAATTGTGGGAATGTATCAAGTTTACTGTCACTTTTTTTTCCTCAAATTTATCCAATGGAATGGAACATTCAGAATGTTACTTTCAGTGCTACTTTTAAAAACAAGTAGTGTGCAGTATGTGTACTGTGTGCACTAAACAGTTATTTATTAATATGAAGATAATGACGATAAATTAGTAATTTTTTTTTTTTATTTGATATGCATTTTATTTTATATTTATTATTAGATGTAATAAATATAAAATAAATGTTTATTATTTTAGTATTAATTTTATTATTTAATTTTATCATATATATATATATATATATGTGTATATATGTGTATATATGTGTGTGTGTGTGTGTGTGTGTGTGTGCTTATTATTTTAATATTTAATTTTTATTTAGAATGTAATTTTATCATATATTTCTTATTTAAATATGTATTAATAAACAATATTGATTATAATAATATTTATTAATTTTATATGTGCATTTTTTATTTTAATATTTCATTCTTTTATTTAGAATAAATAATATTAATATTATTATAAATCTAATTTAAAATTTTAAAATGTATATGTACGTATATGTACTTTTTTGTAATTAATGTAATATCATGTATTTCACATTTATTAATAAGTAAGAATATATTTTATATGTGCTTATGTTTATTTATTTTTATTTAGAATGTAATTTTCTGATTTCTTATTGAAATATTGTTTTAATATTTAGTTTATTTTTATTTATGTAATTAATGCAATATATCATGTATTTCTTTTTAAATATTTCTTAATAATTACATATTTTATATGTCCTTATATATATGTTTATTTTAATATTGATTTTATTTTTATTTAGAATGTCATTTTAGGTTTTTTATTTGAATATTAATATTAATCATAAATATATTTATTAATTTTAAAATGTATATGTACATATATGCATGTTTATCACTTTAATATTTAGTTTTTTATTTATGTAATTAATGTAATGTATCGTTCAGTTCTTTAAATATTTATTATATGTGTGTATACTGTGCACACTAAAATATTATTTAATAAATATTTAATAAAAGAGATACAGATGGTTTTTTTTTTATTTTATTTTATTTGTTCATTTGTTGTTTTTTATTTTAAATTAATTGTTATTATTTTTGTAAAGGATTATTTTATAATTATATTTTATTTTATTTATTTATTTCCTTTTTTCATTTTATTCTTTATTTTTGTTAATTTATATTAATTTCTTATTTATTTTAAATTATTTATTATTATTATTTTATAAATGATTATTATTTTTTATATAATTTATTGTTCTTCTTTCATTCATCTTATTTATTTATAATTATTATTTATAAGGAATAATAATAATAATAATAATAATAATAATAAATACCTAAATTTATTTTAAATTATTTTTTATTGTATAAATGATTGCGATTTTTATAATTATTATTTTTTGTATAATTAATTTTTTCTGTTTTTCATAATTTCAGTGAGCACTGAATCTTTCATTGTATTCATTTTTAGTTTTCTTTATTTTTCCTGTCCTACTTGAATCTTGTCATGTTGCCTGGTTAACATGTCGAACTGATTAATGTGACTTTGTCTTTGTGTTTGCATTCGAGTCATTGGTCTCAGTGTGAATGGCTGATCTGGTTTGCTGAGCGCTGTAAATCCATACAGGACGTCTCTTGCGTAACTTGAGGAATGTTCTCCTCTGGCGTCCCGTACGTCAGCGCTTAACCCGACTCCTCAACGCTCCCCGCTTCACGTAACACACCGGACAGTCTCTCTGATCGCTGACCAGAGTGTGTGTGTGTGTGATAATCCTATTATAGCTCTGTCACACACACACACACACACACTCTAAAGATAGAGCTGATTCCTGTGAGAGTCTTCTGCCTCTCTGCGTGTGAATTATCAGTGTCGTCTTCATGAGGTTATGCGTGTTATACGGCGCTGCTGGCGCTCTGATGCGGTTATGATAGAGGTTTATGATGGACAGCTGGTGTGTGACGCAGACAGATGTGTGTTTGTTCTGCCGCTATAACAACCTCACTGAATAAACACACTTCATGAAGGACGTGCTTCAGCCTGAGCTCTTGGTCTGGATCAGAAGTCCTTTGTTGTTTGTTGTAATTATGAAATCAAATCTCACAAACAAACAGTCTTAAAGTCGCTGACAGACTGTTTTGTTTTTCTTTCTGGAAATGCTGCACATGCTTCTGTGTATCAGTGGCTCTAAAAGCTTCTACAAAAATGAAGTTTTAAAGCATCATAATGAATGTAGACGACAGTATTATGTTGACACTGCAGACGGTCTACCAATCATTTCATCTCAAACTCATTTTTATGAATGACAGTATGTTTTTATCATTCTCTCTTATTGTTTATGTGTATTACTTTGGTGGGGAGTCTGTCATACATTTATTACATGGATGGTTCATGATTTTTTTTTTTTTAATTTAGTTTTATTTTAATATAATTTATTTACTTTTACTTGTCTTTTCTATAATTACTGAATTATTATTTTATATTTTATTTATTTATTTTCTTTTTCTCTTAGTATTTTTTTTTTACATTTTATTTAGTTTTTTTAATAGAATTTATTTATTTACTTTTACTCATCTGTTCTATGATTACTGAATTATTATTTTATATTTTATTTATTTTTTTTTTTTTTCTCTTAGTATTTTATTTTCCATTTAATTTTTATTTTATTTTATTGTTACTATTAATTATTTTTTATTTTCTTTTACTCCTCTTTTCAAAGAGAACAGAGTTATTTATAAAATGAATTGTTTTGTTTTATTATTTTTTTTTTAGAATTTATATTGATTCTTTTTATTCATCTTTTCTGTGAGCACTAATTCTATTATTTTATTTTATTATTTTATTCCTTTTTTTGCCCAAGAATTATTTTGTTTTCTTTTATCCATCTTTTCTGTGAGGACTTTCCTTAATATATATATATATATATATATATATATATATATATATATATTTATTGTCTATTTTATTTTTATTTTACTTTATTTATTTATTTATTTTTTTACATTTTATTTCATTTTATTTTCATCAAATTTATTTTCCTTTATTTCCTTTATTATCAATGAGAGCTGAGTTATTAAATGTATTATTTTTTGTTTTATTTTATGTTTTAGAATTTAGATTTATTCTTTTATTCATCTTTTCTGTGAGCACTAATTCTTTTATTTTATTTTATTTTTATTTATTTTTTCCCTAGAATATTTTTGCTTTTATCCATCTTTTCTGTGAGGACTGAATATTTTATTTTATTTTATTTTATTTTATTTCATTTTATTTCATTTTATTTCATTTTATTTCATTTTATTTCATTTTATTTTATTTTATTTTATTTTATTTTTATTTTATTTTTATTTTCACTATTTCTTTCTAAATGCAAAATTTTTCAGGACATATTTATTTTTTATTATAATTTAATATAATAATTATAATATAAATAATTTGATGGGTTGTTACCGGTAAAATTCATTGTATATGCTATAACATGCACATCTAACTGGATAAAAACAGAGGAACCTTTTATAAGAGACTTTTTTTCTCCATGCATTTTAGATTGTTGTTGTTGTTGTTGTTTTTTTTTTTTCTTCCTGTTGTTGTTAATTTGGGGTGTTTTTCTTCCTGACCATGAACATTTTAGATTGTTGTTGTTGTTGTTGTTGTTGTGGGGTGTTTTCTTCCTGACCATGAACTTGTTTTTTTTTTTCTTCCTGAATCATATGTTAGTTAATTTAGGGAAAGTGTTTGTAGATCAGTCTCCAGCACAGAGACTCTGATCCGGGAACAATGAAAGTGTAGTTTTTATTGATAAGCTGGACGTTTGCCAGGCTTTTAGAGGATTACTTACCCAATAATGATTTCCACAGCAGCCTAATTTATGATTTGAATCATGTGAGAGTGAGTTACTTTAATAACATTTAAAGCCTGTTACTCTTACAAACAATCTGCTTTATTAGTCTGATCCTATTTTCTTATTGAATCTGGTCATAAGATCGTAATTTGAGTGCCAGCTGTGACAGACATCAGCCGCTCCGAGTCCTGATCTGAAACTTTAACACCAAAACCTACTGCAGTCATGGTCAAAGAGGTCAAAAACACTATGTGACATAAAATGTAAGGTTTTATGTATTTAAGTAGCATATAAAATATCCATCTATTTGGATTAACATAAATGTCAACTTTAAGAAACTTAAGTAAATGTAATAACTAAATAATAACAAATTAATAAATAACTACATTTGATGCATATTTGTCACTGATACATAAAAGAAACTGGTCACATTACTGCACTCGTGGCATAGTTTATTTATTATTTGCATTTATTTGATTTGATTTAAATTACATTTTCAAAATGCATTTATTCAAATCACAATTTACAAGGCTTAAATATGCTTAAATATTTTGCTCTAAATATAAAAATTTATTTTTTGAGTAAAATTCAAATGGATCAATTTACATTTAGACCTAAAAATGTTATTTTTTTTTTAATTTTATTTTCAGTGAGAACTGAGTTATTTTTACATTTTATTTCTTTTGTTTTATTTAATTTTTTAGAATTTATATTTTTATTATTTTATATTCCTTATATTATATTATTTCATTCATTTTTTTTCTGTGAACAGTTTTTTTTATTTTATTTTATTTTAAATAGATAAATTTTAAATAGATAAATTTAAAACAAAAAAGACCTAAAAACTGTAAAAAATAAAATAAAATAAAAAATAAATAAATAAATAAATAATAATAATAATAAAATAAATAAATAAAGTTTTATTTTTATAGAATGATTTTGTTTTACTCATCTTTTCAATAAAAACTGAGTTATTTTTTAATTTAATTATTTTGTTTTAGTAGAGATGTAATATATTGGTGAGGATGTTGGATACTGGATAATGTTAGCAGTAGCATTAGTATTATCAGCATTGATCTGGTTAGACAGAATATCAGGGATTTTCCTTACAATTTAATGATAAACTCTTTTTCTAAATGGGTTTTAATGGGTCTATAATGGGTTTTTTATCATATTACTGTTAATGCTTATTTATGAGAGCAATAAACCTATGCAATGCAACCCAAAACTGCTTTCGGAACAGCACTTCGACTGAAAACTTGTGCAGGAAGTGACATCATACCTGCGTGTTGGTTG
Organism: Labeo rohita; assembly: GCF_022985175.1. Classification (NCBI taxonomy): domain Eukaryota; kingdom Metazoa; phylum Chordata; class Actinopteri; order Cypriniformes; family Cyprinidae; genus Labeo; species Labeo rohita. The sequence goes on from NC_066887.1 coordinate 32,479,181, forward strand.
TGATGGTGTGTTTGTGCTGTTGTCAGGTCTTCCAGAGCAATACTACAGCCTGACGTGGTTCCTGAGCCCCATCCTGGGTCTGATCTTCACTCCTCTGATCGGCTCGGCCAGTGACCGCTGTACGCTGCGTTGGGGCCGCAGACGGCCCTTCATCCTGGCGCTGTGTGTGGGCGTCCTGCTGGGCGTCGCGCTCTTCCTCAATGGCTCGCTGATAGGTGAGGACAACTGAAAAAATACTGAACATTATATCAATATAACAATTTACTGTCTTAATGCATGTTCCTGGTCATAATGTGAACAATTCATCAGTCTATCTATCTATCTATCTGTCTATCTATTTGCACAGAGTGTGGAAGCTGAATAGTAGCGCGTGCTCACTGCATGACAGATGGAGGTGCAAGTGCTCTTAAAATACTCTACATCTTTAGAATCTGTAAAGACTCTACTTTTTATTTTGTGTGCACTCACAATAACAACGAAACGTTGCGCTTTTGTAAAATAATGAAAGCAAACAGGATGCGCTTTCTACCGTCTCGCTCTCTGTGAACTTGAGCACGAAACTTTGAAACTCCAACATGAAAAATATATCTATAGAGAGTGAAATGTTCTATCTATCTATCTATCTATCTGTCTGTATATCTGTCTCTCTTTCGATCTCTCTCTATCGATCTATCTATATCTATCTATCTTTCTCTCGTTCTCTCTCTCGTTCTATCTATCTATCTATCTGTCATCTATCTCGTTCTGTTGTTCTATCTCTTGTGTCTATTGTTCTCTGTCTATCTCTCTCGATCTATATATCTATCTTGATCTGTCTATCGTTCTCCCTTTCATTCTATCTCTCTCATTCTTTCTATCTCATTCTATTGTTCTATCTGTCTCTTGTTCTGTCTGTCTGTATATACTTTGAAACCATGAAAAATATATCTGTAGAGTGAAATGTGCTATCTATCTATCTATCTATTTATTATCTATCTGTCGTTCTGTCATTCTATCTGTTGTTCTATCTATTGTTCTATCTCATTCTATTGTTCGATCTCTCGTTCTGTCTATCACTCATTCTGTCTATCTATCGTTCTATCTCGTTCTGTCTGCTGTTCTATCTATCATGTTCTATTCTATCTATCTCTCATTCTATCTATCATTCTATCTCGTTCTCTAGCTCTCTATTTATCTATCTGTCTGTCTATTGATCTATCTATTGTTCTATCTCTATCATTCTATTGTTCTTTCTGTCTATCTATCATTCTTTGTCTATTTTTCTGCCTCATTTCATCTCTATCTCATTCTATCTGTCTATCATTCTATCTCGTTTCTCTTTCGTTCTCTAGCTCTCTATTTATCTATCTATCTGTCTATCGATCTATCTATTGTTCTGTCTCTATCATTCTATTGTTCTTTCTGTCTATTGTTCTACCTCTCTCTGTCTCGTTCTATCTATCTGTCTATCTATCTACAGGGGTTGGACAGTGAAACTGAAACACCTGGGTTTAGACCACAATTAGTATGCCGTTTGGCCTCCTTTTGCAGCCAATACAGCATTATTTCATCTTGGGAATGACAAATACAAGTCCTGCACAGTAGCCAGAAGGATTTTGAGCCATTCCTTTCGCAGAACAGTGGCCAGGTCACTATGTGATGTTGGTGTATGAAAACATTTCCTGACTCGCTCCTCCAAAACACCCCAAAGTGGCTCAATAATATTCAGATCTGGTGACTGTGCAGGCCATGGGAGATGTTTAACTTTACTTTCATGTTCATCAAATCACTCTTGTCACCAGTCTTGCTGTGTGTGCATTATCATCCTAATACACGGCACCACCGTATCTATCTATCTGTATCTATCTATCTATCTCTCGATCTATCTCTCTATAACTCATTCTATCTATTGTTCTGTCTCTCTATCATCTATCTTGTTCTATTCTGTCTCTCGTTCTATCTATCGTTCTATATCGTTTTCTCTCTCTAGCTCTCTATTTATCAATCTATCGATCTGTTGTTCTATCTCTATCATTCTGTCATTCTTTCTGTCTATCTATCGTTCTTTCTATCTGTTGTTTTACCTCTGTCGTTCTATCTCTCTCTCTCTCTCTCTCTCTCTATCTTGTTCTATCTATCTATCTATGTTTATACTTTCACTCTTTCTTTCTAAATGTGAAGTTAACTTTTCTGTAAGAAATAGTATTTCCTAAACATTAAACTTTAAAGTCACCATGAAAACAAAACGATCATTTATTTGTCTGACACATGTTCCTGGTATTCATTACATATGATTTAATAATAAATAATACATCTGTTTATTACATGATAATAATATTATAACTTGCTTCACCTCTTAAAATGTTTCACTTGACTTTTTGCCTAGAAAATAAAGTAATAGCGAAGCAGCTATCACAAATAGCTTGCAAACAGCAGTTCATGTAGACTTTAACCTGAAAAAACCTGTCTCGCATGCGTCATGCTGTCTTTCTGAGGGTGAGATGTTTGCGGAGCTGATTTTTGCAGGAACGCTCCTTTTCTTGGCACTGAATGTGTGACGCAGTCATCACTGCTATGTTTCTATTAGAGAGCAGAAGTGTCACATGCACACGCCTACTGATCTCTGAACCTCATTCAGCACCCTCGTGAACACAATCTAAAAAATAGCATTAATGAGACCACAGTCTATAAAAAGTCTTTATTTAGGCATTCCCAAATGTACTTTTTCCTACAAGTTTTTTAAGACATGTACCATGGTAATACCTTGTTTTTTTGTCTTTTATTATTCTCTTGACTATATCTGTCAATATTTGAGCAGAAAGAGATGGCTGTCTGCTATGTGTGTGCTTGTGTCAGCATGAGCTCCGTCAGTCTCTATGACATGGGAAAGGACTAGGAACCAGTTCACAGGGAACTGTTTCCTGTTGTGCCCTTTTTTTACCTTTCATTGCCTATCTGGAACAACTTCCTGTCTCCATGGCTAGCTTGCTGCGCGCCGACTCCATTGTCAGGAAGAAAGCGTAATACTCAGCGTCCCGCTGACACGACACAGAGCTATGAGTCTACAACCAGCTTCCGCCCTACACTTTCATACAATAAATATTAGAACAGTGTTTAAAATACTGCAACAATACAGATTTGTTTTATTTATTTACTTTTAAATATATTTTGTTTTATTATTAGTTTTTTTTATTTTGGTGATGCATCACACCATGATGCTGGTGTGGATGTCGTAGCACACATGCTCTACTGTAACCCCGGAAAAGGTCTAAAATAAGCCTGAGCAATCAATACATGCCTGTGTGTTTACTCACACACACATGTACAATGGCTCATGGGATGACAATGCGGCAGATCAAGGTCAGGACACACAGGGCTGATGCATTATGGAATGTTTGAGTTCCCAGAGGCCTGTGTGTGTCGCATACACGCTGAAAGTCTGTATGAAATATTGATAGCAAGAGTAAATTTGCACTCAGGAGCACATGAGCAGTGAGAGCTGACATATAATATGCTGTGTGTTGGCAGGTTAGTTGATATTTGCCTTTGTATAAAGTAATGTAATCTCCTAATCGAAGCTAACCTGTTTGTGTCTGTCTGTCTGTCTCAGGTCTTGCTATAGGAGACGTGCCAAATAACCAACCGATAGGAATCGTGATGACCGTTTTGGGGGTGGTGGTGCTGGATTTCTGTGCGGATGCGACGGAGGGTCCCATACGAGCGTATTTGCTGGACGTGGCCGACACTGAAGAACAGGACATGGCTCTCAACATTCACGCCTTCTCTGCAGGTACAGCGTTGCCAAAATCTGCCTCATTCAGTCGTAGATCACAACCTGAAAAGCTTGAATAACTTATAATTAGCATGAGTCATAGGCCACATTCACACTACTGATAAATGCAGTTGGCACTCGTTTTGTGTTTTTAATTTCATTTTGCAGTTATTTATGAGTGATAGTTACAGTCTATGACTGAATTCATGCCTAAAATTATTTTTATGCAGTATTTTGGTCTTATTTTCCTAATCAAGATATATTTACTTGCGATTCAAAATGACTTTTTCTGAAAATTTGACTAAATATTATTTTTCTAAGCTGATTGACAGATATTTTTTCATAAACACATATTTTTAATATCTTAAGTCGTTTATTTGTAAAGTAAATGTACACTGATTTAAAAAAAAAAGTACTTGAAAACAAGATTAAAAATACTAGCTTGGAAATATTTTGCGATATTTTTTGAACTAGAATTATCTAAACATTCTTAAAACAATATTTAATTGAGAAGTAAATATAGTTTTTTTCTGGAAAAAAATACTAAGTAAGTTTATGCTTAAAACAGTAATATCTGCAAATATGGTATGAAAAATAATAAAAAAATAATAAAAAAATAATAAAAATTCTTACACCATTGATAGATGTTTGTTCTTGTTTTATGCATAAACCTATTTAATTTTGATACATTTTTAAGAAAATAAAACTTAATATCCTGAGTATGAGTTTTTTTCTCCTCAAGTAAGTGTGTCTTGGTTTAAGAATGTTTAGAAATTTGTACTGGAAAATGACAAAAATATCTAAAAAAATTATATATATATTTTTTTATTTTATATATATATATATATATATATTTTTTTTTTTTTTTTTTTGTTTTAACCATGAACTAATTTTCCAGTTTTAAATAATTTTCCATCTCAAATAAATGTATCTTAAATTTTAATATTTTGAAATATTACATTTTGTAAATATAAATATTATAATCTTATTAAATTCTGGAGAAAAATGGATTAATGGAAAATAAGACAAAAAATACTAAGTAAGAAAATATTTTTCTGCATTGTGCCTTTAAAATTGCTTGTTATTCCCAAAAGCTTTGTTATTGTGTACATGTCCATATAGAATCAGTGCTAAACTTTGCCTGTTGTGTTTTAAGGCCTCGGAGGGGCGGTCGGTTATGCCCTCGGTGGTCTTGACTGGACGCACACCTTCTTGGGTCGAACCTTCAAGTCTCAAGAGCAAATTCTGTTCATGTTCGCCGCAGTTCTGTTCACGATTTCCGTGGCTCTGCACCTCTTTAGTATCGAGGAGCAGCAGTTCAGCCCTCAACAAGACCGTCTGGATGAGGAAGCAGAAACTGAATCCAGTGTAAAAATCGCATCACACCAACCCCAGCTCGAAATGATCCAAGAAGACGAACCCTACGAGCATTTCGACCTCTATGCGGACCGGCGATCGGAGCGAGACCTGGACATGGACTTCTTAGACGTGGACATCGTTCGAAGTAAAAGCGACTCTGTTTTGGCAATGGCCGATGCTACGCTGGACCACCATGACATGCTGTTTCTTCGCGAAATTGAGCCGTCTATCTTCCAAGATCGCGTTTCTTCCTATCACGGGTCGCTGCCGCGACGCAGCAGCAGCGTGGACAGTCAGGAGTTCCTGCGTGGAAAATTCAGCCGACTATCTGCGTTTCTGCAGCAGCCCGAACGTGACGGAGAAGAAGCTCTGCTTAACAGTCAGCTCAACCAATCCAAAGCGCCCAATGGACATACGACGGACCTCAACGGGCACGGGCCACACGGTATCAAACCCTCCAGCGCCAACGCATCCATGCGCCGCAGGCGCCACACCTTCTACCGACAGTCGTCCTGCACCTTCTCCTACTACGGCCGGGTCGGATCCCACCGCTACCGCTACAGGCGCGCCAACGCCGCGTTCCTTATCAAACCGTCCCGCAGCATGAACGACATCTACGAGATGGAGAAACGGCAGAAGCAGAGGAACGGCCAAAGGACGAGGCACCAGAGTGGGAACACCAACTCCAGTGGGGATACGGAGAGCGAGGAGGGTGAGACCGAAACCACTGTCCGACTGCTCTGGATGTCCATGCTGAAGATGCCCAAAGAGCTGTTCAGACTGTGCGTGTGTCACCTGGTCACGTGGTTCTCCATTATCGCAGAGGCCGTGTTTTACACCGACTTCATGGGGCAGGTCATCTACGAGGGCGACCCTACGGTGAGAGATGCACCAATTTTTTTTTTATGCATCTAAAGCGACCTGCATTGTGTTCTAAATACACATTTGATCAAGTTGTGCACCACATGGGTACTCAGTGGTGAAAGAAGCATCGCTCTTTTCTTTTTTTAAAAAATGCATAAAGCGACTTGCATTGTTAAAGTTATGCATTCCCTGAAAATCAAACGCACAACGTTGATGTTGCTAATGCCATGCTCTACTATTTAAGCTATGATAATGTAGAAAAGCATTTCTGATGCTCAAACAGTTGAACATGGTGCATTGGTGTTGCCAAGGTTGTGGGCTCAATTCCCAGGGAATGCATGAACTGTTCAAATGTACAACTTAAATGCATACAATTTTAGCAAATCATTCACCCTAAATTATGATTTTTTGTCTTTTGCTCACCCACAATGGTGACTCAATGGTGTGAGAAGCATTGCTCTTTTAAATTGCTTGTGCCATCCTCTACTATTTGAGCTGTGAAAATATAAGAAAGCGTCCTGTAGTTCGAACAGTAGGCATGGTGCTAATAGCAACACCAAGGTTGTGGGTTCGATTCCCAGAGAATCAACTTAAAAATCTCAGGGGTTTCTTCAAATGAATATTTTATATCCAAGAGGTTCATCTGACAATAAAGGTTTAGCAAATCAGAAATCACATTCTTGTTTGTGATTGCTGGCAGTAAGTTTTCTGACATGTTTTTGAACAGACAACATGGTTAAAGTTTAGGGGAGCTTCTTTGCCAGCAGTTATAATCTTTGCCACTAAATCTTGATGTCTTTTGTCCCCGTAGGCCCCGCTGAACTCCACCGCCCTTCATAACTACCACAGAGGGGTTCAGATGGGCTGCTGGGGGCTGGTGATTTACGCCGCCACTGCCGCCATCTGTTCAGGTATGAATTTTGAATCTAGAAGTTCAACCATCTGATCTGTTCAAGCGTAATTCTTAATTTGTATGTCTTTTGTCAATGTAGCTTTACTCCAGAAGTACCTGGATAACTTTGACCTCAGCATAAAGGTCATCTATATCCTGGGCACTCTGGGCTTCGCCATCGGGACGGCCGTCATGGCGATCTTCCCCAACGTCTACGTCTCCATGGTGATGATCAGCAGCATGGGCATCATCTCTATGAGCATCTCGTACTGTCCGTATGCTCTGCTGGGCCAGTATCATGATAATAAAGAGGTCAGAGGCGCCTCCGCGCTTACATTCATCTCTGTGAGACTGTAATCCTGCCGTATTAAAACTAATCCCAGTGCCAGACCTAATCTTTGTACTGACTGTCTCTCAGGACTCAGGGTTGAGGGTGAGATTTCAGCAAGTAACAGGCATTATGTGTCATTAGATTACTTTCTGCTCGTAATGAAAAGTATAGCTAACTTGAGTACAGTTCAGTAGCATGACAGAAATTTGGCTGTGATTTTTATTTATTTATTTATTTATTTATGTAAATATTTATATATTTAATCTGATAGAAATTGAAATTGCAATTTCTGTTTAATAAAAAAAATAAATAAATAAATAAATAAACTATGTCCAGCGCATAAACAAACTTAATAGGTAGTGCTGTGAATTTTTTTTTTTTTATTAAATAAAAAATAAAAATAAAACATTTATAAATGTATATACTTAATATCAAATTATCAGCAAACTAAATAGGTAGTGATTTGTTTTATTTTATATTTAGTTAGAAATAAATTAAATATTTCAAATATATATTAAATATTTTGTAAAATAATTAATTATATATTTCAAAATATTTAATTTAAATTTAGATTTAAATTAAATTAAAAGTCCCTCCTGTCCACAAACAAACTGAATAGGCAGTGATTTGTTTTATTTTATATGTAGTTTTAAATATTTTAAATATATACATTTAAATATTTTGTAAAAATAATTACTTATATATCTTTAAATATTTAACCAGCTAAAATTTAAAATTGCAATCTCTATACAAAAAAAGTCAAGAAAGGAAAAATGGAGATATATAATTTTTTACATTTATTTTTTATTTTTGGTAAACAATTTTTAAAACTACAATATTTCAATATATATTTATATATTTATATATTTGATATATTTATTAAAATAAATATTTAAATAATTTAATATATATTTAATTCTGTGAATTGATTAATTTTATGTTTTATTTAAAAAATATCCGCAATCAAATATTTTAAATATTACATTTTAAGTATATATATTTTAAAATATTTAACATTTAAACATTTAAATTCCAATATCAGTTAAAAAAGTCTCTCCTGAAACTGAATAGATAGTGATTTGTGTAATTTTGTATTTAATTAGAAATAAATTAAATATTTTAATTATTTATTTTAAGTATTTTTTTAATTTGTAAAAAATTAATTTGTAAGAAATTGCTTCCTATATATATATATATATATATATATATATAAAATAATTGTAATTATATATTTTAAAATATGTGATCGGCTAAAAAAAAATGTCATATTTTATATATGTACGTATGTGGTACTTTTATTTTAATTCCTCCTTGATAGGTCTGGTAGGATAGAGAGTGGAATCATGGGATACTGACATGCAACTGTTGTGTTTTTGCCATTTGCAGTACGTCCAGCACAGCCCTGGCAACTCCAAGCGAGGTTTCGGCATCGACTGCGCCATCCTGTCATGTCAGGTGTACATCTCTCAGATCCTGGTGGCGTCGGCGCTGGGCGCGGTGGTGGACGCGGTGGGCAGCGTGCGGGTCATTCCCATGGTGGCCTCCGGCGGCTCCTTCCTGGGCTTCCTGTCCGCTTGCTTCCTCGTCATCTACCCAGGGTCCGGCGGAGAGGCCGACGGGGCGAAGGCCGAGCAGACAAGGGCGCTGACGTCCCCCAATAACAACGGCGTGACCGAGAAGCCCAGCTTCCTCAAGCTGACGCGCAAAGGCGCCGCCACCACCACCTGCAAAGTGGAGTGCGAATCCACGCTGTGAATGCGATCAGATGACGGCTAACATTCCCGACGCATTTCTACACACACTAATCCAAGCGGGTGGGCGGAAGGCGCGGTTTTCTTGTTTTTGTTGGTTTGTCTGTGTTTGGCCTGGTGTTGCGGGTCTCAGGGCTGCATCTCAGGGCCACCAGGGGGCGACTCTGGGCTGAACTCTTCAGGGGAGAGAGAGAGAGGCTGCGCTGGGTCTCTCTCGCTCTCAACCACATGCACTTCCCTTGCACACTTCCATTCGAAGCTCATCCTAAACAAATCTAATGTAGAGAATCTTTATTATAAGTTAATGGCTCAGAACTTTATCTTTTCCTATTTTTTTAACTGAGGACATTATGATTACCAAAAGTTGCCCAGTGCAATAATAACAGCTGTTTCATTATGATGGCTTTATTTTAGCATGCAGGTGAAAAGATGAATCTCATGAATACATGTCATTTATGTCATACCTCTTGAAAAATACAAAAAACCCTATTTGTTTTTCACATTATTTTCATGGCAAACCATAAATGAAAACTGTAAATGGAAAAAACTAAAATCATATTCCTGTTACCTGTAAGTTCCATATAAATGTTTTATTTAAAAAGTGCTTGTTTTTAAATACAATATTTGAATATAAAAATTTAAATATACACTACCAGTCAAAAGTTTTTAAATTTTTAGATTTTTAATGTTTTGTTTTTTTTAAAGAAGTCTCTTCTGCTCACCAAGCCTGCATTTATTTGATCCAAAGTACAGCAAAAACAGTAAAATTTTGAAATATTTTTATTATTCAAAATAAGTGTTTTCTATTTGAATATATTTTAAAATGTAATTTATTCCTGTGATCAAATCTACATTTTCAGCATCATTACTACGGTCTTCAGTGTCACATGATCCTTTAGAAATCATTCTAATATTTTATTTATTTATTTATTTTTGTGGGAAAGAAATTATAGAAATTAATACTTTTATTTAGCCAAGATGCTTTAAATTGATCAAAAGAGATGATAAACACATTTATAATGTTACAAAAGATTTCTATTTGAGATAAATGCTGTTCTTCTGAACTTTCTATTCATCAAAGAAACCTGAAAAATTCTACTCGGATGTTTTCAACATAATAAATGTTTTTTTTAATTTTTCAGCAAATCAGAATATTAAAATAATTTCTGAGGGATCAGGTGACTGGAGTAATGATGCTAAAAATTCAGCTTTGAAATCACAGGAATAAATTACATTTTAAAATATATTCAAATAGAAAACAGTTATTTTGAATAGTACAAATATTTCAAAATTGTATTGTTTTTGCTGTACTTAAAAACTGTTAAAAAACCTTTGACTGTTAGTGTATTTAGGTAGCTAAAAATTAAAATTACAATGCCTATAAATAAATAAATAAATCTATATCCAGAAATCATAAACAATAGAAACTGCATTTGTCACAAGATCTAGGAACTGTTTATTTAAATTAGCTTAAATTAAAAGCAGTACCACAAATACTACCACTATGTGCACATTAATATTGTACTTTACAAACTTTATATTATTAAGTAGAGATTGCAGTATGTATATATTTAAAAAAAATCTATTTTATGCTTAATTGTCATGAAAATAGTGCCCAAAAAAGAAATGGTTCCTTATTTTCTTCATGAAAAAATATTTATGTCTTTCATTTTGGAGGTAAAAAAAAATTTTATGTCAAGAAAAATACAAGAAATTCTATTTGCATTTGCAGAAAATGAAGGATATTTTTTTAGGATATGTAAACATAACACTTTTGTATTGTGACATTATTTTCATGACAATCCATTGCTGTGAAGTGGAAGAAAATCTTATTAGTTTTAGTCTATTAGTTTTTAATTTTTTTTAGTATTTTAACATTTTAAAAATAAAATGTTAAAATACTTTAAATATATATTTATCAGATTTATCAGATATAAATTGAATCTATAAATATATAAATATAAATCTCTACGAATTACTCTTTACAAATTATATCAAATATGTTATTAGTTAAATATGCATATATTTTAAAAATATATACATTACAATTGTGAATAAATGTTTAATTGTCATAAAAATAATGCCCAAATAAGAAATGGTTCTTCATTTTCTTCATGAAAAATATTTATGTCTTCAGTTTTACAGGTGAAAAATGACATAAATGTCAAGAATTTTTTTTTTACAAGAAAACAGACATTATTTTCATGACAATCCATTGCTTTAAAGAGGAAAAAAAATCTTATTAGTTATTTCTGAAGTGAATATAAACATTTTTACATTTAAATATTTCATTAAATATCACATTTGTTTAACAAAATGTTTAAATATTTAAATATATTAAATCAACCACACAAATTATATCGAATGTTATTAGTTGGATATTAAAAATCAGTTTTTTTACATTACAGTTGAGAAATGTTTAATTGTCATGAAAATAACGACTGAAAAAATGCTTCGCTTTTCTTCATGCAAAACATAATTCCTTAAGTCTTTCTTTTGATCCAGAGGTAACAAATGACCGTTTTCATGAGATTCACCCAGACGAGCATGACTTTGGTCATTAGAGCGTCAGTGCCTCTTTTCATTGACGTACTAAAGTGCTTTAACACGTTTCGTGCGACGCTGCTGAGGTCGACGAGTGCGAGAGGCGAGTCTCCCTCATAGTTTTCCATATTTCTCTTCGTTGACGTGTTTCCTAAGACGGCCCACGCAAGGGGCGAAACCAATGCTGAGAACGAGTAATAATCTCAATGCTGCATCAGAGTTTTCACGCATATACCAAACCTTTCTTACACTGACAGACTTCCAAGTTTCAGTGGTGATTTTCTTCATCGGTGTAATTGCATTTGTGATGTTGAACTCCCGGCACTTTTTGGCAGAACTTTTTTGAGTCGTTCTCTTCTGAACGAGAGGAATTGGATTCTTGACACTCGCACTAGCGGTCTGTTTACATATGCACCTGGTTGCTGCGTTTTCGTTGGCAGGATGCGCTCTCGTCTGCCTGAACGGACTCATCTCCGCCATCTTGGCTCAAACGTGGCCCTTTTCTCTGGGCTCCAGCTGCACTCGACGGTTTTCTGACACTGAGGATGACTGTGCCGGACTGTGATTGATTCATTGAGTTTTATTTTTCACTCCAACTGCTCTTAAGTGGATTTTCGAGACATTTTTTGAGGTCTGCCGACTTATATTTCTGACCAGACTTGACTGGACGCGATTCTACTTCCTGTCTTGTCGGCTGAAAAGTTTACCAGGCCAGTTAAAGGACGTTTTGTTGAGGCACATTTGTACTGGCTTTAACCTGCGTAGAGTATTAAAATCTTAAGATAAGCTGAGAAAAATATATATATATATATATAAATCTATTTTATTTTCTGGAATGTTTATTGAAGTTAAAACCAAACTTGAACGAGAAAAGCATCAAGTTTCTGACAAATCAAACGACGTTGCAATAGCTGCACCTGCCTCGGTCAGTGTTGGCATTACCGGCGTGAATCACTGGGGTTTGGTACACACACACACACATGAGACTTTTCATTTGAATACTTGAAGTGCAATCTTGGTTGTTTTTGGATATTTTGAGATGCGTTTCATGACCTCGAAGCGAAGACTGGGGAATGTGGGACTCTCAGAGAGCGCTTTAGACTCTGTCAGGGGATGATGTTTCCAGTATTGAATGTAACTTGCTTTGTTTTTTTATTTTGTTGTTTTAGAGCAAGAAGATTCAACGTTGCACCGAACTTGCACATACAGAGTTTAAAAAAAAAAATGAATCACTATCTTGCAATAGAAAAACCTAAACTGTGGTTATTTATTTTTTGGAGCGCATTATCCTTAAATATTTAAAGAAATTATAAGTACAGAGAGATATATTTACAGCTTGTGCAGATGAGTGAGATGTGTGTGTGTGATAAAGACATGTATGTAAGCATGTCTGTTTATGCATGATCGCATATGAGCACCATGTGCATGTTTGTGCATGGAAGTAAGTGTGTGTGTGCGCGTGTTTCACATCTCACTTTTTTATAGGATGAATCTCACAAGAACATGTCTAGGTCACATTTCACCCTAAAATAAAATATATATATATATATATTTTGCACAAATATAAGGTCATTTAATTTATGTTAAGACTTTTTTTTTTTTTTTTTTTTTTTATTTCTTTTTTTTTTTTTTTACTGTCATGAAAATAATGCTGAAAGAAGGTTAATTTTCTTTATGCAAAATATCATTTCTTCGTTTTTCTTCAGAATGTGAGGTGAAAATTACATAAAGGTCATATTTTTTTATCTGAAGAAAATTTCGATAAATAATAAAAACAATAAATGCAATTTTACATTATGTAAAATTTTATTTATGACAATTACTGTAAAGTGGACAAAAATCTTATTCTCTTTACAGTTAAACTTCTCAGAGATACTTCTAAAGTGAATATTAAAAATCTTAAATATATTAAAAAAATTATATTTAAATATTTAAAATTTCAAATGAAAATATTTCATTTACAAAAAGCTTTTTTTAAAGTCTCTCTCTCTTTCTCTCTCTCTCTCTATATATATTTGCTTTACAGTAGTAAAGACATTTTAATTGTCATAAAAATAATGCTGAAAAAAGAATTAGTTAATTTTCCTCATGCAAAGTATAATTTCTTTTTCTTTAGAATTGAGGTGAAAATGTCTAATCTGAGAAAAATTCAATAAATAATAAAAACAGTAACTAAATTTTTACATTTATTTTCATGACAATCTTAAATATTATTTTCATGATAGAAAACTTATTTCTGAATTGAATATGAAATATTTTAAATACATTTTAATATATAAATCAAACTATTTCATTTACAAAAAGCATTTTTTTTTTAAAAATATTTCTATTTAAATGTTTAAATATTTAAATATATATGTTTAATTGCCTATAAATTTAAATTAGAGTATATATATATATATGTATGTGTGTATATATATATATATATATATATATATATATATATGCATTACACTAGTAAAGACATTTTAATTGTCAAAAAGAATGGTGAAAAAAGAATGAGTTAATTTTCTTCATGCAAAATATAATTTCTTTTTCTTTAGAATTTGAGGTGAAAATGCCATTAATGTCATATTTCATATCTGAAGAAAAATTCAATTAATAATAAAAACAATAAATACATTTTTACATTATTTTCATGACAATCTAAAATCTTATTTTCATTATAAAAACATTTCTGAAGTATGAAATATTTTAAATATAAATTTTAAAACACATTTTAATATTTAAATTAAAATATGTCATTTACAAAAAGCATTTTTAAAAATATTTCAGTTGAAATGTTTAAACATTAAAATATATATCTTTTTTTTTTTTTTTTTGGACAAATGTGTTTACTTTTTGTATAATGCAAAATATAATTCCATATTTCTTTCTTTTGACTTTGGGGTGAAATGTTTTGTGATCTTGACATGTTTGATGAGATTCACTTTATAACCATCTTTAGTTTACAATTCACATTTTACTTTAGCAGAACGTCATGGAGCAAACAAAGAAATACTGAAAACCATGTAGTCTTCTTACATGTCCGTTGTCGTTGAAGCGACGTGTTCATGGAGCGTGTGTTGACATTGGGCTCAAACGTGGCTTGTTTTTCCTGTATGGAAAGCAGATGGATGTTACTTCTGCGCGTAATGTTATGACGGGAAAGAAACTCGTTGCAGTGTACTATATGCCTTGTCATTTACAAGATATGTATATAGTTTCTTTTGCTTCTGTACAAAAGCTCATTTATTTTGTATTAGTTTTATTTTCTATGAGGACTGTATATAAATCCTGTACATATGCCTGCAAATGTAGACAAACTGAGAAACACTGTATTGAATGCACCTTTAAAGAATTTAAACCAAATACAACAGTCTGACATATTTTTTGGATTCATCAAACTCATATTTCTCATATATGTCTATTTGACATCTGACATCCATAAAAATACAATTGTGGTCAAAAATACTAGCACCCCTCCAACTGCTTCAAAAAGCCACATATCTTACTGTTGGCATCAGGAAGTTGTGTGTTAATTCAGAAATATTAAATTCTGACGCAGTTGAACAGTATTTGTATAATATTTTGGTCTGTGTTGTTTGAGGGTAATGATGAAAGATGATGATAGAGAAAATGAAAGTTCACACTGACAGTAGTCTACTTAGGGGACTATAGCGCCATCTGCTGGACAGAGAGACTAACATCTACTTTAGCACTGATTTCACTTACAGTAAGTTGTCATAATTTCATGCATAGATATTAAAAATGGACAGCAAATCAGATATTAATCAATATTCAAACAGCTATGTATTCTTTGTTTTAGGCCATAATTGCAGGTAATTCAGCCTGAAGTCTTAAAATCTTCAGCTCTGACTATTCTGGTAAAATTGTCAATTTTGAATATTGTTTCAAAGTAAGTATTTTATATATATATATATATATATATATATGCACACACATTGGATTTTACAGGGAAATACTTTTTCAGTCTTTCTACTTCAAAATTTGTTTAATTCAAAGTGTTATTTGCCAATTTATTGTGACTTAACTGTGAAATTTATTAGCAATTTCTGAGTGGAAAAAAGGTTTCAAAGTAAATCCTACACCAAATACTTTTCAGTGTGGTAATGCAGGTAATGCAGAGCACATTTGCACAAAATTGCCCCAAAACAGATCATTTGTCATTTGTCCAGCTGTTTAAGTGCTATGTATAAGTTTTAAGTACTGACATGTATAAGTGCTTTCTATTATCTGTAGATTACATAGATTCAGGGTTATTGCAGGTGACTAATATATATTTATTTTTTTTTATAAAAAAATAAAAAATTCTGGTATAGACATATAGACATAAGAAAAAAAAAAAAAAGGCATCATTTCTTATTTTCATTTAGTTTAACTTGATGAACTGAAATAAAAATGAATAAAAATTATATAGACATGATAAAATAATTTAGTAAAACTTTTTTAAAAAATTAAGATGAAAACACAAAATATAAAAATTAAAGCTAATTTCAATAATGTTAAAATAACACTGCAGAAAATGTGATATGACAACAAACTGCGCCCTCTACTGGCAAATACTGCTACTTTGGTATTTAAATGTGTCACTATGTGCCCTAAAAGTCCAATCAAAACATTAAAATTCAGTCATTTACTACACAATAGGACATATTTGAAAAATGTCTCTGTATTTTTCCCCTAATACAATGAAAGTCAACGTTCTTCAACCTATCTTCCACATAATACAGGTTTGTATCAGCATCCATTTTTGGGTAGACTGTGCCTTTAACATGAATATGATTTGATCATGTTTCAGATGTGCTGATTTGCTCTTTTTCAGCATCCCTATGTAAAGCTCCTCCTGTAACATGCTCAAATTAATGTTGAATGAATGCATTGATCAGCTGTTGAGATCTGCAGGACTGTTATTACTGAAGCCACATTATCCTCAATGAAAGACGGTAAACCATCCTTTATCTTAATTAGAGCCTCATAAATTGAGCTTCCTGAAGTCAGGGCTCCATGATGAGCTCTGAGACACGGGGACAAACATTAAACACACTTAACTTTACGCCTAAACATGTAATGTAATTGTATGTGTATACATATAGTATATATAGCTATAAGCTATATAAATTTTTTAAAATTACAAATGAATTTAAATATATATTGATTTTTAATGTGTAATCTACATATATATACATTTTTAAAAATTACAAATGAATTAAAAAAATATATATATAGATAGATATATATTTATATAAAATCTATATCTATATCTTGCTGCTGTAGATTAACAACTTACAATGAAAGTCTATAATCTATATATATATTTATATATATAGATTATAGACTTTCATTGTAAGTTGTATATAAATTTAAAGTGTGATCTACATATATATTTTTATATATACATTTTTATATAATCATTATATTGCAAGAAAGTCTAAAAATACTATATTACCCTTTAAAACAATCAGGGGAAAAAATAGACTGTAAAGAGTTCAAATACATAAAGTTTTTTTAATCAGTGTGATTTAATAATTATTATTATATTAAAAATGTGTATATTATTACTAATAAAATTATAAATAAAACTTAACAAAAAAAAAAAAAAAACTATTTGTATTACTTTTATAATATATATCAGACAGGTTTAAAGCCTATCTAAAGTCTAAATGTATTCCGACTGTAACTATTCAAGTAAAAAAATTGTTATTATTACTTCTATACCACAATGGTTTAAAGACTTAAGATTTTAACTGAAGAAATGTTGCTGTGGTCAAAAAAACTTCACATTTCAGCAGTAATAATACACATCTGTTTCATATGTTCACCTATAAACGAATAGAAGTATTACACACGATAAAGGGACTGAGTTTAAGTCACTGTGCTGTGAGGTAAGATGGGAACAGATGGTTAGAAGTCTGAATCAGCACTGAAAATGACTCACTTGCTGCTGTAGATTATTAACTTACAATGAAAGTCTAGCAGACACATGAGCCACGACGCTTAGAAGCACACGTGAAGACCTACATTAACAATTACCTTAGTATAGTTTTTTTCACAGGGAAGTGATTCAGCAAACAAATCTCATGCCAGCATGCCAAATTAAGTGTTATGCTTCACATTGGTGTAATAGTTTCACTGGGTTTTCATTGTAAATCTACTAATGCAAATGCCTTTTCTGTTCTTTTTTAACAAATTTACAGAATGCTGTCAATCAAGCTTCGCATGTAAATGAACCCAGATACGTGTGGTGTCGAGTCTCACCTGACACGTGAGAGATGGATGATGACGCAGACGGATCAGGGAGGAAGACGTGGTGGGGTTTTCGGAGGAGTCGATGTGCTCTGATGAATCACTGGGAATAGTCTGCTTCTCAGGGCCATTTTAAGACACTGGGAATCTTTATTAACTTTTGCGGATGTCTTGGCCTGGTAATGAACAAATCAATTATTCATCTTTTTTTTCGTAATTTTACTTCATCAGACTCATCTGATAGATGAACATTTTATTTTTTCATCCCTTTTTTGAAGGAAATCCACAGTCCTTTCACACTGTACTGGAGAAACACCCAATTTGGTAAATCAGTATTTAAAACCTGCAGAAGAATTCTCAATTATATCAATCAACAGATCACTATTTACCTGCTTCTTTACATACGTCTGCATGATTCACTTGTGATTTGGATTTCATTAGCAGTGTCGGGTGTTACTAGTTACTAAGTAATTAGTTACTGTAATCTAATTACTTTTCCCTTGAAAACGTAAGCTTTTATTTTTCTGTAATTTAATTACAGTTACTTCTTATGTAATTTAACTTAACACTGTGTATAGACTGTAGAACATTTATATACAATGCAATAGTGGATTTAACATCAAAATTTAAAGTCTAACCTTAAAGGGGTCATCGGATGCCCATTTTCCACAAGCTGATATGATTCTTTAGGGTCTTAATAAAAAGTCTATAATATACTTTGGTTAAAAATGTTCAATGGTAGTGTAAAACGACACCCTTTTTACCTAAAAATCATCCTGTTCTGGTCGAGGTTGCTTTAAATGTTAATGAGCTCTGCTCGCCCCGCCCCTCTCTTCTCTCTGTGGAGTGACGAGCCTGTTTACTTTAGCCGCATTTAGCCACATTTAGCCGCTAAACTTGCTAACTAGCACATTATTAGGAAAGGCGATCACAAAGATTCATTAAAAAAACCCTTATACTCACTTCTGCTGTAAGTGAAGTTGGATTACTCGGATATTGGCTGTTTATTATTACTTAAAAAGCACATAATAATGTCTTACTCTGCAAGACCTTATTCCAAATACTTAATCTTACCCAGTTCTTAAACTTAAAAACTACTTTACTAAGTATAAATAAGCAGTAATTAGGAGAATATTGAGACAAAAGTCATAGTTAATAGTTAGTTAATAGTGAGAAATGTAGTTATGTATTATTTATTTGAAAGAATTAAAAGAACCATTTCTTTAGGGTTTATCGATTGATTAATATAGGTTAATATAGGATTTAGAAAGTAATTAGTATTAATTAAATACTTTTTGGAGAGAGTAATTTGTACAGTAATTTAATTACACTGTTGAAGATGTAATTGGTAATTAGTAATTAATTACTTTTTTAGAGTAATTTACCCAACACTGTTCATTAGTCTATGATTTCATGACTGGAAGTAAATATATACAGAGATCAATGCATTAATCAAATCAAAAATACATACATATAAAAATCAATTGAATAAAAAAAAAAAGTTTAAAATAATTTAAAATAAATTTAAGTAAAAATACATTCAATACAAAATTAAATTTTAAAAATTAATTTGATTTGTTTCATCTATATATTCCTTTATTTATTTCATTACATATTTTTATTTTTTACACTGGACCTTCAAAGTATTTATAACGCACAGCTAATCTTTCATTTCAATATTAATGTCAGTTTATTTATAAAATAAAATTATTATAAAAATGACAGACCGTTAACCAATATACTGTACAATAATCAAATAAGTATAATCTCAGTCTCAATGTTTGATTGACAGGTGAGTGGGCGTGTCCTGTGGTTTCATGTTACCATGTTTCTATGCTAACATCGGAATATTGTAATAAGCATTAAATACACAAAACTAACAAATTAATGTAAAATAACTTGATTTAATTACACTGAACTAAGGTTACCATATTTCTGAGACGGAAAACAGGGATATTTCCTATTTCAGTGGCCAAAATATAATAAAAATCTAATTTGTTATTATCCATAACTTGAAAAACATCGGAACAGTTTAGAGTAGTTTAGAATTGTCTACAAAAAAATCTCACACCCTGTTGAGGCTCTGTTATAAAGCACATCCAAACAATATTTCATTAATTTAACATTAATAGTTTGTATGTTACTACCTGTTTTGATAAATGATGATAGCGCTCCTACCTTTCTCTCGTCCAGGTTCAGTTCTTCATGGTTAATGTAGCGCCTCAGATGGTGAAAATAATTACTACATGATTCCTCTGGAAACCAGCAAGCTACGATACGTTACTATTAAAGACTATAGAATACCCAAGACTTGTCACTCATGTAGTTTTGAATGGGGAAAGATGCAACGCTCATTATGGCCGCGAAGCCTCGCTTTCTTAATGAAAGAGCCAGTCGTTGATTAGTAAAGTCAGCGCGTCACTGCAGCTGCCGTTAGAAGTCACGGTTGCTTTAGAAACAGTCAGCGTTCTGAGACATGCGCTCAGTACTGCGCATGTGCACTGGCTGATCTAGCATGAAAAGTTGCATGTGGTTACTATCCACCTTATTTTTCCCGTAAGAGAGAGCGTGGCCATTTGCGAATTTATGGGCGTGGCTTCCGGTCTCATTCGTGTCCAGCTATTCTTAGCTGTACAAAACAGCTCGTTTTGCTGCTTGATATTGGAAATTGGTGTGTCTTACCATATTATTTTAATGTTATATTTTAATTATGAACACACTGGTTTGTAATGCAAACAGTTTTACCATTTACTGCATGTTCTTTCTGCATGTTTCCCTATAGCGGCTAATGAACTGGAAGTCTCATCCATAGGCTTATTTCCACGTTAAAGAACATGTGGGTAATTTATCCTGGGTTGAAAAGAATATTGCCTTTGAATTTGGCAGAAATGAGACATTTGAGAAAATTATGTTGACTACCTAATGGAGCAGTACACCCATGGTGCTTTAAAACAGCAGGTTTATGAGATTCGAGGTGAAAAACAGTCAAATGTGAGCTCAGAGCGCCTTTACAGACAAACATTCACACATGCGGTTGTTTGTAATGATCTAGGTTTGCTTGACCATTGATTCAGGCCAGCCCTAAAACCTCCCTCTAGAGTCACGAGGGAGAGTTGCATGTGTGATTCCTGACAGTCATTATAAACTCACGGCATTTTTATATTTAATTTTCCCCCTATATATCCCAGCTTTCCAATTAGGAGACTTCCAAGCTGAATTACACTCACCATGGCAACCGAGTCAGCATGTATTCCCTTTGATATCAGCCTGTCCCACAGGGTAGCAAGGTTTATCACTGCGCGCTAAAATTAGCACTTTCTGTCTGTTTCACACTCTCTGGCTCTCTCTCACATACACACACACCTCCCATCTGCAATTCCCTTTCCGTGACCTATCTAGTATGCTAGCGACCTGAAGACGACAGGCCGGGCACAAGTGTGAATGCATTCTGGGAACGCTGATTCACAAACCTTCATTAAATATTTACTGTGTTAGTTTATTTAACCTTTATATGTGCGTATATCGTTCCTGTAACAAATGTGACTAGTTTGTTGCCTGGATATTGATTTCTGAGTGGTTGTGATCAAAGTAAAACATTGCTTCCAATGGGGCCATTGCATCCTATATATAAAAAAAATGATTTCACAACATACTGTAGCCCTACAAGCTTTGCCCTGCGTTATTATAGTTAAATAAAACTGAAAACAGTGCTTGTTAATTGATAAAATAAACAATAAATGCAGACGTGTTATTTTAGTATCATGTAGATACTATATATTTTGAATTAGTGTATATATATATATATATATATATACATATAGTATATATACATATAGTGTATATATAGTATATATATATATAGTGTATATATATATATATATTTATTTATTTATAGACCATTATGTTCAAATAAATGAAAATAAGAAAACTTGAAAAGATGAATAAAATAATATTTTAATTTAATTATTTTAATATTTTTTCCATTATAATTTATTTCTTTCAAGTAACGAATGTGATTTTTAAACTATAATAGCCCTCAATTACTGAAATAAAATTAAATATTAAAATAAATTTTAATGCTGCAAAAGCAACATTTCTCATTTTTATATAGTTTAACTTGATATACTAAAACAAAACAACAAAAAAAAATAATAAAATAAAATTGTATAGACATATTTTTAAAAAAGGAATAATAATAAAAATGACAAAAACACAACATGACTACAACTTTAACCAAAATTAAAATAAATACAGAAAATATAAATATTTTACAATAAAAATAGTATAAAATATTTGTAAAAATATATTTAAAAATAAAACTACAAAAATGAATAATAATATATAATAATATATAATATATATATAATAGTACTCTATGATACTATTACTACAACTGCCTGAATTTAGTTCACAGCCGCTCATTAGCAAAATGCCAAAATAATGATGGAGGGCAAATCCTACATTAACACACCAGAAACACCATCACAACTACTATAGCAACATTTACCCTCAGGGACTCACTTTTACACCATGTTTACACCTGGAATTAGCATCTATCTTGGGTGATTCAATCACAAGTAGAGGTCACTGAGGTTCAATGGATCTTGAAGACAGAACGAATCATTTAAACCACCTTCAAATAAATGCTGGTCTTTGACCTTTCAAAGACCCTGAAAAATAAAATGTATCACAGTTTCCACAGAAATATGAAGCAGCACAACTGTTATCAGCATTGATAATAATCAGAAATGTTTCTTGAACAGCAAATCATCATATTAGAATGATTTCTGAAGGATCATGTGACACTAAAGACTGAAGTAATGATGCTGAAAATTCAGCTTTGATCACAGCAATAAGTAATATTTTAACATTCACATTTATTTTAAACTGTAATCATTTTTTTCTAAATATTACAGTTTTTACTTTTATTTTTGATCAAATAAATGCAGCTTTGCATGCAGTCCCGAGGTTTACATAATACCTACAGGTGCTGGTGTATTTTTAGCAGATGCACAGGAAGATAAAGGGCTCCACATGGCCTTCATGTGATGTTTGTTTCTCTTGGGTAAAGCAGGCCTTCATTAGCCTCTCATATACAGAGGATGGCAACAGGTTAATGGATCGATCAGCTGACTAGCTCTTCCCCATCCTTGACCTTTGCTAAGTGGCTAACGCTGTGTCTTGTTAGCGGCTGCGGATGGAGCGCTATTGACCACCGAGACGTAAAGCGCCTTTATAAATCAGGTGGTTTGTTAACATGAACCAATTACTCTGACATATTAATCCAGATCAGACAGAAACCACAGCCTGACGCTAATGAAGTCCATCCGGATCTCACTGAGCAGAAACAGAGGAGGAAAGACTATCTATCTATCTATTGACCGTTTTATCTATCTTTTGTCTCAGTTACGTCTGTAACCCCCCGTTAAGTTGACTGAGGTCATGAGGTCTCGCTTGGGAGCCCAATCACCTCTGAGCTTAAGAAGAAAAGGACAATAAACATTGGTGATTGGAATGTGCATGCCAAGCCACTCCCCCATACATACGGGTATATAAGATGGTGTCATGCATCCACTCATTCAGGTTTGAGCTGAGACACATTCAGTGCAGTTCAAGATTGTGGCTCAATACGTAACCTTCCCAACGCCCTGAGAGCCAGATAAGGGGCCCACCAGGGGTGCCAGGTTTCAGAAGCAACTGTTAGGGAGCGGAGCACAATGACAGGATGTAGGGTCATGTGGATTTTTCTTTTTTTTTGGAAAAATTTTGGAAAGGGAACACGGTGGGAATAAACCATGAAAAAATACTGAGACGCGATGCCACGGCTGGAGGGACGGAAGGAGGCCCCCTACCGGGCACAGTAGCGGACTACTCCCCTAGTCCAAACTGCGGGGCAACGCAGGACCCAGGGTTCACAGAGGGGGATCCTTAAATGGCACTGCAAGCCGACACTGAGCCATCCTCCCGCAAATTACCTGATGTTACCCAACACATGGGAGGACACGGGCTCTTCACAAAGATTGTAGAATCTCACAAAGGTGTTAGGTGTTAGGCTGCATGCCTGTCACATACAGCACCCCAGCCCATCTTGGAGGCATCTGTGTTGGCAACCACGTGCCTCGACACCTGGCACTCATACCCATAGGAATACAGGGTCTGATCAAGGACCGGTAACACCGACCCGGAGCGTGCCGCGGTGCTGTGCGAACAGGCGGAGCGGCGTAACCACGGCCATGGATGCCTCTGAAAAAGTTTTAGAGGTAGTACCAGCCCCTGGCCCTCCACCCCTGCCGAGGTTTACAGCGCTGCAGGCCAGGCTGCCTCCGCCCTGAACGATATGGCGTTCTATCCATTTATCCATCTATTGATCATTTTATCTATCTATCTATCTATCTTTGTATTGTTCTAACTATCGTACAAGCGCTCTATCCATCCATCTATTGATCATTGTATCTATCTATCTATCTATCTATCTATCTATCTATCTATCTATCTACCGTTCTAACTACCATACAAGCATTCTATCTATCCATTTATCCATCTATTGATCTATCTATCTATCTATCTATCTATCTATCTATCTATCTACGTTCTAACTACAATACAAGCGTTCTATCTATCCATTTATCCATCTATTGATCATTCTATCTATCTATCTATCTATCTATCTATCTATCTATCTATCTATCTATCTATCTATCTATCTATCATTCTAACTACCATACAAGCGTTCTATCTATCCATTTATCCATCTATTGATCATTCTATCTATCTATCTATCTATCTATCTATCTATCTATCTATCTATCTATCTATCTATCTATCTATCTATCTATCGTTCTAACTACCATACAAGCGTTCTATCTATCCATTTATCCATCTATTGATCATTGTATCTATCTATCTATCTATCTATCTATCTATCTATCTATCTATCTATCTACGTTCTAACTACAATACAAGCGTTCTATCTATCCATTTATCCATCTATTGATCATTTTATCTATCTATCTATCTATCTATCTATCTACGTTCTAACTACAATACAAGCGTTCTATCTATCCATTTATCCATCTATTGATCATTGTATCTATCTATCTATCTATCTATCTATCTATCTATCTATCTATCTATCTATCTATCTATCATTCTAACTACCATACAAGCGTTCTATCTATCCATTTATCCATCTATTGATCATTGTATCTATCTATCTATCTATCTATCTATCTATCTATCTATCTATCTATCTATCTATCTATCTACCGTTCTAACTACCATACAA
Source organism: Labeo rohita (assembly GCF_022985175.1). NCBI lineage: Eukaryota > Metazoa > Chordata > Actinopteri > Cypriniformes > Cyprinidae > Labeo > Labeo rohita. The sequence continues at coordinate 32,504,204 of NC_066887.1, forward strand.
GCGTTCTATCCATTTATCATCTATTGATCATTTTATCTATCTACCTATCTATCTATCTATTGTTCTATCGTTCTATCTATCGTTCTATTGTTCTATCGTTCTAACTACCATACAAGCGTTCTATCTATCTATCTATCTATCTATCTATCGTTCTATCTATCTATCGTTCTATTGATCGTTCTAACTACCATACAAGCGTTCTATCCATTTATCCATCTATTGATCATTTTATCTATCTATCTATCTATCTATCTATCTATCTATCTATCTATCTATCGTTCTATTGTTCTATTGTTCTATCTATCGTTCTGTCTATTGTTCTATCTAATCTAATCTATCGTTGTATTGTTCCAACTATCGTACAAGCTCTCTATCCATCCATCTATTGATCATTGTATCTATCTATCTATCTATCTATCGTTCTATCTATCTATCGTTCTATTGATCGTTCTAACTACCATACAAGCGTTCTATCCATTTATCCATCTATTGATCATTTTATCTATCTATCTATCTATCTATCTATCTATCTATCTATCTATCTATCTATCGTTCTATTGTTCTATTGTTCTATCTATCGTTCTGTCTATTGTTCTATCTAATCTAATCTATCGTTGTATTGTTCCAACTATCGTACAAGCTCTCTATCCATCCATCTATTGATCATTGTATCTATCTATCTATCTATCTAATCTAAATTACCTTTTGTCTTGTTCTTTTCCTGCGGTGTGACATTAATATTTAAAGGTACAAATATTCTATGCAGTCTCTTCATTAATATGCGCTCATGGAAACTGTATGCATAATTATTGAAGAATTAGCAAAACACTGTTTAAAGTAGTTTTTGATGGATTACTGTATAACCCACTGCAGGACGTGAACTCTCCTAATGTTCTGCATGTCAAACACCCATCTACATATCTGCAAATTCAGCACTTTCTGTATGTTAAAACAGTATGAATCTTACTGGGAGGAAAATGTCCACCATGGGAATGAATCACCTTTTCCATCTTGACCTTTCTGAAGTCCTCAGTGTGCTGCGATGACCTCTTCCCACTCGAGAATATTAATGACCGTTTCTTGAACTTAAGTACCTATAAAGCAAATGGCCAGACATGATGGCGGCGCGGGTTTGTTCTACTTCTTGGCACACGGGTCAAGTTCAAACTACTGAGCGCTGGAATTAATTTCCTGTGGACGTTAAACCGCAGCGCTTTATGACACCTCCAATGGCCCTGCTCCATACACTGCTTACATTTTCTTAAGATTCAAGGCTGTAGTTTGTCAGAAGAGCCACAGGATCGCATTAGCACCTGTGGGTTTGTTTCTGGTGAATGTGCACAGCTCGCCGGATGGCCACATTCATCATTCTGCTGCAGATAAAAGTCTACAGCCTTTCATTTTAAAGTGTTTTAAGTTTAAATTACTTCTTGTGGTTAGCCCAGATAGTGAATGTCTGGGCAGAAAATGTTCTGTTGATAGATGATATTAGCTGTTCAAGGTTTCTGAGCAGAACTGCTGCTGTAAGTAGCTTCATGAATTGTGTTGCTGTATGATTGTAAAAAATGAAATACAGCACTGAGGCCTGACATAGATTATAGTTTAGGTCCTGTAAGGTTGTTGTCGTGGACTAATGCTTTGTGTTTTGCAGGTGCGAAAGGAGTTGTTTTTCCAGCAGGACTCGTGGAGTTTGCCCTGAGGGTGTTTACAGACCGATGCAATGACATGCTGCATTTGCTTTCATCTATATCAACCATACAAACAAGTACCTGTTGTTATTCATTTGAGATTTTAATTAGCGGTGTTTGCCAAGTCAAGCATCGCGATTATGAATGCTCATTCTACTGATCTGAACCCGAACCATATTTTCAAATATAGTGTAGTCTATGTTTAACCTTACCTACACAGCTAAAAATGTATATGAACTGTCAGATATATTTTCAAATACATATATACACCAAATACACCAAACATATTGTTTATTGTTAAAATATTTCTATATAACAAAATATTTCTATATTATATATCTATATATTTCAGATAAGTTGACTTAAATTTTTATATATTTTTTTATTTTTAAATTATTATTTGTTTGTATTTTTAATGTGAATATATTAATATATACCTATTATAATTTAACCTTACCTACACAGCTAAATATTTCCAAATCTATTTTCAAATATAGTAATATTTAAATTTAGTAATAGTAATATTTAAATAGTAAATTTAATATAGTAATATTTAAATTTAAACTTTTATTTGATCATTATTAAATATATTTTCAATAGAAATATATCTATATATTCCTATATATGAAGAGTTCAGATGCAAAACCAGCTAAAAGCCATCTCTGTCAAAAATGAGATAATGATACTGAGTGAATGCTCTCGACACATATTATATGTCCATCAAATACTTTTTCTTCAAACTCACTAAAATACCAGCCTCAGCCCAATCAGAAGTACCGGTACTTACATAGAAACCTATACATCTGAGCCTGATAAAAATGCATTTTTTAAAGAAAGACGTCAGATGGATTTAGCTGGTTTTGCATCTGAACTCTTCATATATACGCTGACCAAAATCATAAATGCAACACTTTTGTTTTTGCCCCCCCTTTTTCATGAGCTGAACTCAAAGATCTAAAACTTTTTCTATGTACACAAAAGGTCTATTTCTCTCAAATACTGTTCACAAGTCGGTCTAAATCTGTGTTAGTGAGCATTGAGGGAGTGTGCAATTGGCATGCTGACTGCAGGAATGTCCACCAGAGCTGTTGCCCGTGAACTGAATGCTCATTTCTTTACCATAAGCTCCAAAGGCGTTTCAGAGAATTTGGCAGTACATCCAACCAGCCTCACAACCACAGACCACGTGTAACCACACCAGCCCAGGTCTTCCACATCCAGTATCTTCACCTCTAAGATCATCTGAGACAAGCCACCCGGACAGCTGCTGCAACAATCGGTTTGCAAAATCAAAGAATTTCTGCGCAAACTGTCAGAAACCATCACAGTGAAGCTCATCTTTATGCTCGTCGACCTCTTTGGGGTCTCGACCTGATTGCAGTTCATCGTCGTAACCGACTTGAGTGGGCAAATGCTCACATTCGATGGTGTCTGGCACTTTGGAGAGGTGTTCTCTTCACGGATGAATCCCGGTTTTCACTGTACAGGGCAGATGGCAGACAGCGTGTATGGCGTCGTGTGGGTGAGCGGTTTGCTGATGTCAATATAGTGGATCGAGTGGCCCATGGTAGCTTTGGGGTTATGGTATGGGCACAGAGATACCGTGATGAGATCCTGAGGCCCATTGTTGTGCCATTCATCCACGACCATCACCTCATGTTGCAGCATGATAATGCACGGCCCCATGTTGCAAGGATCTGTACACAATTCCTGAAAGCTGAAAACATCCCAGTTCTTGCATGGCCAGCATATTCACGGGACATGTCACCCACTGAGCATGTTTGAGATGCTCTGGATCGACGTATACGACAGCGTGTTCCAGTTCCTGCCAATATCCAGAAACTTCACACAGCCATTGAAGAGGAGTGGATCAACATTCCACAGGCCACAATCAACAACCTGATCAACTCTATGTGAAGGAAATGTGTTGCACTGCGTGAGGCAAATGGTGGTCACACCAGATACTGACTGGTTTTCGGACCCCCGCGGACCCCCCCAATACAGTAAAACTGCACATTTTAGAGGGGCCTTTTATTGTGACCAGCCTAAGGCACACCTGTGCAATAATCATGCTGTCTAATCAGCATCTTGATATGCCACACCTGTGAGGTGGATGGATTATCTCGGCAAAGGAGAAGTGCTCACTAACACAGATTTAGACAGATTTGTGAACAATATATGAGAGAAACAGGCCTTTTGTGTACATAAGTAAAGTCTTAGATCTTTGAGTTCAGCTCATAAAAATGGGGGCAAAAACAAAAGTGTTGCGTTTATAATTTTCGTCAGTGTATTTATATATTCATATTTATATATTCCTATGTATATTTATATATAGAAACAGAGAGGTTTTCAAATATAGTTTATATTTTCAAATATACAAAAATTGCCAAAACATAGTTCAAATAGATGTTAATATATATCTATATATTTATATATCTATCTATCTATCTATCTATCTATCTATCTATGTTTTGACCATTATTAAATATATTTTCAATGTAAATATATCTATATCTATATCTATTTATATAGACAGATTAGTTTTCAAATATGTTTTCAAATATACAAAAATTGGCAAAAAATGTTCAAATAGATGTTAACATCTATTTAAATATTGTATGTATATTAATATATTTTCAATAATTGTGCTTGTATTACCTCTTTTTTTTACCTTGATTAAATATAATTTCTATGTAAATATAGTTATATTGTCCAGAATATATTTTAAAACAGACATTTAGAAGTCAATCAAAATGTATTTTAAGATTGTAAATATTTTTTTTACAATTTTCATATTCCCATTTTCAATTATATTTCCAATTTTCCAATATATTTACTTTATGTAAATAATGTATATTTTCAATGTAAATATATTTATATATTCCTACATTTATTTACATATAGAGAGAGAGGTTTTCAAATATATTTTCAAATATACAAAAATTAAAATGTATCTATCTATCTATCTATCTCTCTATCTATATATATATATATATATATATATATATATATATATATATATATATTAATAAGTTATTATTAATAAATATATATTTTTTTTAATAAGTTTACTTGGATTTTTTGATCATTATTAAATATATCTCTGTGTAAATATATTTATGTTGTCCAGAATTTTTTTAAAATAGACATTTAGAAGTCAATCAAAATGTATTTAAAGATTGTAAATATATTTTTTGCATCATATTCCCATTTTTAATTATATTTCCAATTTTCCAATATATTTACTTTATGTAAATAAATAATTTTCTTACATTGAGAATGTATGTAGATTATATATTTAAATATATTTTTACATAAATATATGTATTCATCTAGCAACCAGCAATGGCATAAAAACACTTGCATCATGCAAACACCACTCACATCTTCTGTAGTTGGCCAGAAACACTAAATGCTAATATTAATGCTCTTGTCTGATAAATCACTTGTGTTTTTCCTCATTTGTACATCACGCTGGATAAAAATGCCTGTTGAATTATTAAGCGTAAATGTGTTACTTCATCATACGACTCCTGTAGACGCACTGCTAATTTCCATTAAATATAATCATCACGTCCCTATCCACACAACTCAAACAAATGCGGCGATGAGCGCGATACCGCGGGGCACAATTAAACACCGGCGCAAAGAGCAGGAGGAAATCTATTACCGACAGATAAAGCAGAGGCTTCCCTCGCTGTAATTACATCATAAACATCCCAAACCAGCCTGTTTGCTCTCGGCTGCTTTCCACAATTCTCCCTCGTCTCATTTAACGCTACTACTCCTCACATCTGCGTATTATGTTTTAATACATGTGAGGTTTGAGTAACTGAATGCTCACAGAAAGGCCTCTGTTGGAGGAGATGTGGCAGGGGATCACCTCTCAGCCAGAGCAGAATAGAAATACTCATTTCATTTGAAAGCAGAAGCCACATCCATCCTCGTGCCCCATGAAGTCTGAATTTTTTATATGTTTTATGAATGTGAAAACTGGGGACGGACGTCAGAGGCTGTAATGAAGCACACATGAATGTTTCCATATGCGGTTCTGTTCTCTCCTCTCATCCTCTGCTCTCCTGAATCACAGCAGTGAGATTAATTTACAGCTCTGATGCTCTGGAGAATAAAATACTGTCTTGTTTCTCATTTAATATTGAGGAAAAACTGTGAGAAATTATATTTTATATTTTCATTAGTATATTTTCATTAAGCTTATCTGTATTTCCTAATTTTTGACCATTATTAAACATATTTTCAATGTAAATATGTTCATATATATCTATACATATTTATAGAGAGAGGTTTTCTAATATATATTTTCAATTATACATTAAATAAAATACATTTTTTTTTTATAAAAACATATTTTGTGTTAGTTAGTTGCCAAAGCAACATTTCTCATTTTTATTTACTTTTAAATTGATTTAAAAAACTATAACTGAAATAAAAATTAATTAAAACTACTGTATATATAGAAATATTAAAATAATAAAACACACAAAAATTAAAAGTTTAAATACAATGAAAATAAAAACAGATAACTCAAAAATAAAAACTAATTCAAATTTTATTTAATTATTTATTTATTCATTATACATACACATACTTTACAAAATTATTAAAATAATATATATGATATAATATATATATTTTTTTTTTTATTTAATTATTCTGCTAAGCTTGGCGTATTGCATACAAAAATAAGGAAAAATTATATATATAATACAATTATTATTACTGTTGCAGTAATATTATTAATAATGTTAATATAATATTAATATTATAAAATAGTGTATCACATACCAATATATATATATATATATATATATATATATATATATAGCAATATCTGCCTTATATTTGGTCATCTAAAAAAATCTAGAATATATTTATGCAAATTATTTATGTTATTTATATTAGCAATATATATATTTTAACCATGTCTTGTTTGAATCAGGTAAATGCAAAATTTACTGTATAACATATTTTTCAGTAATAAAGAAAATATTTTATCTGAAAATATATAAAAATATAATAAAATATATCAACATATATAATTAAAAATTACATATAAAATAAAAATATAAGTAAATAAAACATATATTTAGATATACTGGTTAATATATATATGGATGGATGGTGGATATTATTGAGGTATTTTTATTTTATTTTATTTTATTTTATTTTATTTTATTTTATTTTATTTTATTTTATTTTATTTTATTTTATTTTATTTTATTTTTCAGTTGTTGGAACTATTAGTTAATCTATGCTAGATTAAAAAAAAAAAACTTTAAAAAATTAAACATTTTATTTCCATCTTTTGTAAATATTAGTTGATGTCTGTTAGCTTTGAGGTCACCAAAATGCTAGCGTGGAACTAAAAGTGAACTTACGTACATTTGTAAAGTCTTTCTAGAAAAACACACTAAAAGTTTTGATGCTTTACCAGCATTCACATTTATGTCCATCAAAATGCTTGCTTTGTTGCTCCGTTTGCCCCTGACTAGCATTAGCAAGTGCATAAGCTACAGAATATGGAGTGTTATTGGCTAGCATAAGTGAGACGGGTCTCCTGAGCGGAAATATTTCACCTCTTCTGCTCCTCAGAGGAACAGTGACAGATGACGCTCTTCCTGCAGAGACCGTGAGCTTTATCAGTCTTTTATCAAGACCAGTCGAGAACCATCTGTCAAAGCCCACCGGATCCACCAGCACCACAACAAACAAACTCATTCATGATTCCACATGCACAGTATTTGCATTTTAAGATGAGTATTTAGGCCTAAATTAAGATGCATTTGAACTGATTAAGAAAATTCAACCCATATGCATTACACAGTTTTCACATAAACAAATAAACTTCATGTGATACATATTTGTTAGTCATACATACAGTACTAATAAACTGTTTCAAATAATCAAGTTTACATATTTATCGTCAATAAATCTGATTTGTTTTAATTTTAGCTAATTGAATATTGCTTGTTCCACAGCTAGCCATATTTAAACCATGTTCATACGTTTAACTGAATAAATTCAAAATTTTAAATCATTTTGAAAATAAGATTATTTAAAGAAAATTTAAATTTAAGTTTAAGAATTTTTACAATTTAGAATGTTTTAAAATTTAAAGAAGAAAAAATAATGCTGTTTTATCTGTTTTATCTATGACAAACAAATGTGCATTAGTTCGTTAAAATTGTGTAATCTGTGTAAAATTGTGTAAGAAATTTAAATACCTAAATATTAATTTTAGTCTTAAATTTGTATGCATATAATTGCATACAAATTTATACAAAAAATAAAATAAACATTTTATTTAAGGAATAGGTCAAAATTAGTGCATATTTAAAATTCAGAACTATTGTAGTATAATTATAGCAATATCTGCTTTATATTTTAACATCTAAAAATATAGAGAATGTATTCATGCATTTTTTTTTTTTTTAATATTTTTGCAATTTGAATGCATTTTGAAAATATGATTATTTCAAGAAAATTTTAATTTAAGTTTAAACACTTTTAGAATTGAAAAAGTTTAAAAATTTAAAGAAGAAATAACATGCCGTTTCATCTATGACAGACAAATATGCATTAAGCAAGTGTATTAGTTAAAATTGAGTAATCTAAATAAGAATCTAAATCCTTATAAGAAATTCAAAAACCTAAATATTCAGTTTAGGTCTAAATATTTTATGCATATAACTGCATACAAATGTTAAATAAATAAATAAACATTTTATTTAAGGAATAAGTAAAAATTGGTGCATATTTTAAATTCAGAACTATTGTAAATTGTTTAAATCAATAACATTAATTATAGCAATATCTGCTTTATATTTTATCATCTAAAAAATATTGAGAATATACTGTAGTTATGCTTTTTGTTTTATTTTTGCAATTCGAATGAATGCATTTTGAAAATATGATTATTTAAAAAAAATGTAAAGTTTAAAGAAGAAATAATATGCAGTTTCATCTGTTTTATTTAAAATATGCTATCAAATATGCACTCCGTGGGTGTATTAGTTTATGTTAAAATTGTGTAATCAAAATTTTATAAGAAATTTAAATACCAATAGTAAATATTTAATTTAGGCCTAAATATTTTGTGCATATAACTGCATACAAATTAATTGAAAAAAGTAAATAAATAAACATTTTATTAAAAGAATAAGTCAAAATTAGTGCATTAAATTCAGAACTATTATAGACTGTTTAAATCAATAAAAATAATTATAGCAATATCTGTTTTATATAAAATATTGAGAATATATATATTTTTTGTATTATATTTTTGCAATTAGAATGAATGTATTTTGAAAATATGAGTATTTAAAGAAAATGTAAATTTAAGTTTAAAGATTTTAAAAGCTTAAAAATGTAAAATTTTTAAATCTTAAAAACTTTAAAATTTAAAGAATAAATAATATGCAGTGTCATCTGTTTAAACTATAACAGTCAAATATGCATTACAGTAAGTGTATTAGTTTATGTTAAAATTGCATAATCTAAATTTTATAAGAAATTCAAATACCTAAACATTCAATTTAGGCCTAAATATTTTATGCATGTAGCTGCATACAAATTTATACAAAAAATAAATAAATAAATAAACAAACAAACAAACAAACAAACAAACATTTTATTTAAGGAATAAGTCCAAATTAGTGCATATTTACAATTTAGAACTAATGTATTTTTTTTTAAATTAATAACATTAATTATAGCAATATCTGCTTTATATAAAATATTAAGAATATAATTATGTTTTTATATATATATATATTTGCAATTAGAATGAATGATTTTTGAAAATATGATTATTTAAAGAAAATTTTAATTTAAGTTTAAAGATTTTTTTAGAATTTAGAAAGCTTTAAAATTTAAAGAAGAAATAATATGCAGTCTCATCTGTTTAATCTATGACAGACAAATATGCATTACGTAAGTGTACTAGTTTATGTTAAAATTGTGTAATCTAAATTTTATAATCAAATACCTAAATATTAAATTTAGGCCTAAATATTTTATACATATAATTGCATGCAAATTTTCAGAATAAATAAATAAATAAAATAAACAAAAAATAAAACTAATTTTATTTATATATATTTTATTTTATTATATTTTCTTATACATTTTATTTAAGGAATAAGTCAAAATTAGTGCATATTTAAAATTCTGAACTATTATTAGTTTGTTTAAATCAATAACAATAATTATAGCAATATCTGCTTTTCGTCTAAAAAATATTGAGAATATATTTATGCAAATTTGTTATATTTATATTTTTATAAATCTATATTAACAATATATATTTTTAGGCTTATTTGACATTATATTCTGTTATATATAGTTTATATTTTATATACTACCTGTTTTACTTTCATTTATTGGACTGAACACATTTATTCTGTTTTTCCCTTTTGGTCGTTTTTCCTTTATTTGGATCTGATCTGTACTTTGCAGTTTGACTCCCTCTGTGTCTCTTTGCACTTTCACAGGCATTAGCCGCACACAGATCTCCAGTCCTTGTTAAACGCCCGCGGCTCCTGAGGGCCTTAAACTCAATCCGGAGCCTGTCTGAAGCTGCTGCCGCTCACAAAGACGGCAAATTCAATAAGAGACATCGGGGACGGAGACACAGCTGCAGCACGAACCTCAAGGACGTCACCGTCAATATACAGACTATTGTTGCATCATAATAGTGGAGTGTCAATGGGAAACTTCCCATCATGCCTCAGCCCAGGAGATAAGAACACACTCCTGCCTCGAGTTCATAGGCTGAAACCTCATTATACAAGCGTCTGCAGTGAACACACTCTCTACAGATGCTGTCGAGACGAGAGGCCATTTGTGCTGCTGTAACGCACATTAGTGAAGAACAAACTCACCTCAGGTGAGACAATTCATCTCAATGAAGACCTCCAAATCAATACTGTTAAGAGCTCCATCCATCCATTCTCTTATTGGCTTATCCTAAAACAACAAAATATGGGTTTAATGTAACATGAGTTATATGGCTAGAATATATATATATATATATATATATATATGCATGAAAATGATAAAATGGCAAAACATTTAATGACAAAAAATCTTATGATGTGGGAAAAAAATTCAATGCAAAAAATAAATTTTATGTAAATGCATTTTTAAAATGCTGAACAAAAACAGCATTTCAATACAAAAAGCCATTTAATGCATATATATATATATATATATGGCACAAAATATATACATATGTTAAGTATATGTTGCAAACAATATGGCTTAAGGAAATATATATTATTAATTAAAACACATTTAATTTATTACTTCAAGTAACAAAATATAGTACATAAGGAATCAATATTCAATACAAAAATACATTTTATGTAATGTATTTTTTAAATAGTAAAGTAGTATTATATATATATATATATATATACATAGGAATGTTTTAAAAATGCTTATTAAAAAAATCGTTTTTCTGAATATATAAAAAGCTAAAAAAAATGATAAAATGCAAAAAAAAATATGATAAATTAAATCATGTGGAAAATTATTTACATATTTTTTTACATATTTTTATAAACATGTAAAAAAACACAAAAAGACTAAAATGTTATGTATATACATGTATGCATATATATGCACACACATAAATATACTGTATAACACAAATATATTTTTAAAAATTATTACAAATATTTCTTTCTAAATATACAAAAAAAAAATACAACATACATTGTGATAAAGGTTGACTCAAATTAATTAATAATGCCAAAAATAAAAGATATAAAAAAAACAAAAAACATTTCAATACAAAATTAAATTTTATGTAAATGCATTAATATTAAAATAGTATTAGGAAATATACACAAACTTATCCAGATTTTTAAAATCTATATTAGATTTAATCTAGATCAGTGAAATGTATTTTTAGCCATATTTTGTGTATATAAATTGTAGGTAAATATATTTAACGTTTTTTAAGATATATTTTGGAAAAATATAAATGTTTTTAAACTGAAAATATATGCATGCCTTTTGGATTAATAATTTAAATGTACTGTATATATAGGAAATATATTTCATAAATAAATGCACCATTTTTAAAACATATATTGTGGACAATATAAACTTATTTAGACTGAAAATAGATTCATGCACATACATTTTAAAATCTATATTGCATTTATAATTTATATCTATCTATTTTTATGCTTATATCTTATATAAATAATTACATTTATCATTTTTGGTCATGTCTAGTTTATGTAAATGAATGTAAAATGTATATTTTGGACAATATAAATCTATATCTATAGATTTATATGGATCTATCAAGTGATGACAGATTTTACATTTCTGCATGAACTATCACTTTAAGAGAATATTGCACAGCTAATGGCAGATAGTGTGGCTTATACAGTCTCAGGCCTGGACTGGATTGATTTGTCATGCTGGGAAGCTTCATGATCAATAACTATAACATCATCCAGACCAACTGCTTCATCATGTGGCTGTACCGTCCAGCACACCGACTCGAGCAGCTGATTGAATTCAAACAGGCCTGGAAAATAATGCATCAGCCTCATTTATCCTCCAGGGCTTTTTCACCTCCTGTGCTGTCAGCCCCGTTTATCTCTCCATTCACTTTCCCTAAACACGGATGCTGTGTGTTCCTCCCACAAACAAATGACAGAACGCCCCAATGACGGATGGAAACAGGCCTCAACTGCACAATTCAAAGATAAACCGGGAACAATTTATCAGTCTTCGGCTGTTGGGTCTGTTCAGAGCATCTGTATGTACAGTATCATCTGCACACAGTCCAATTTAAAACACTTTTTTAAGGTGGCCTTATTACACACGTTACATGTACTTACTATTATAATAACAATTAATTATGTATAATTACATGCAAGGAACACTAAACCAAACCCTAATCCTAACCCTAACCATATAGCAAGTAGATATAGATAATTAATATTACTCAGCGCTTAAATGTATAATTACACTGTAACAAGGACACCTTAAAATAAAGTGTAACCAGAATTTGTATGTATGCGGGTTATACGGAAGCCCGTTTTTGCCAATAAACTAATTAAACTAATTAAATTAAAATGAATTTTGACTCAGAACTGCGAGTTTATATTCTGCAATTCTGACTTTATATCACACAATTCTAACTGTATAATTACGGGTTTGCAGTTGCGAAAAAAAAAGTCAGAATTGTGAGATTAAAAAAATCACAATTACCTTTTATATTGTTATTCAATGGCAAAAACAAGCTTCCATAGGGTTACAATAGTTACAAAAAAAAAAAAAAAGTACTTAAAATAACATTAACGTTAACTGAAATAAAATTAAATATACAAAACTTAAAATAAATACATAAATACATTTATTTATTTATAAACACAATAAATTTACTAAAACTTTAACTAAAATTCAAATGAAACAGGAGAAAAATAATTTAAATTTGAATGAATAAAAATTATAATAATATCTTAACAATACTAAAATAATGGTATTAATCTTGTCAACTGGAAATACAGCAAAATGTAAATATACCAAGATTTCAAGATTTCATTATACCATCAATGATGAAATGAAATGCTATTTTATTAATTTAACTTAATTTAATTTAATAATTTAACTTAATAATTTAATTTATCACTCTTCTGTATTAAACTAAATCTGGTGTTTTGAATATTGTTGACAAATTGTTTGTGATGTACTTCATTTGCAATTCATGTTTGATCAAATTTTCTGCCAAAAGCATAAATGTAAATGTAAAACATGTATTGTTTTACAGTTGTTTGTTTATATATTGTTTTTTTTTCTTTTGAAAATCATATTGTCTAAGAAAAATCTGTAAAAATACATATATTTTATCTTTTTTTTTTTTTTTTTTTTAAATAATATAATTATATTTAGACTGAAAAATTGCCACAAGACTGTGAAAATATATTTACAAAAAATATTTTAAATGACAAATCTAAAATCCAAATCTAAAACATACTGGACTTCAGAATTGCATTTGGAATAGCACGCAAAAGTCTTAAAAAATACAACCTAATTTATGGAAAATTTCTATATTGATTTTTTTCACTGGTGTTTTACTCCTTTTTCAATTACACAGAGTTGAAGGAAACATAAACTTAATGTAACACATACAGTTAAAACAATTTTTCAATTTATAGCATATTTCATACACAATGGCAATTCAAAGTGCTGTACATAAAAGGATTTAAAATTATCTTTAAAAAAATCACAACAATAAAAACAGAATTTAAGAACATTTAAAATTTATTTAAAATTAATTAAAGAATCAAAGAAATGTAAAACAACATTGAATTAAACACGGAATTTTGGCATAAAAAGGCTGAAATTGTATATTCTTGGAAAAATATACTCTAATAATCTTTTTAAATCATTTTTCAAGTATATGTCTATATTATATAGTATGTATATTGCCAATTCTGAATAATAAATGACCATATTTAGCACAATACTACATACTTTCCCACAATGCTTTTGATTTGACTTTCCTTTTCCAGAAAAACAAATGAACCTGCAAAGTTAAGCATCTTTTCTTGATTCTTGGTCAAAATCAGCTGTATACGCTACACTCCTACTGTACCATGGCCTTTGTGGTTCAGACTTCGACGGGTGTCACAAACATCTGGCCACGTGTTCCGTAGGTGAGACAAAAGCATTAATTATTTGTACTCCGATTTCCATTTTGAGAGCCGCGTCCGCAGGGGGCCAATCAGCCAATGAGTGTGAGGAGAGACCGGAGCTTCCCGCTCCTTCCTGCGTCTGACAGGAGTGTTAAATGTTGCGTGGCTCTCCGGCGCCGAGCTCAGAGGAAGGAGAGATTAAATCGTAATGTGAAAAAGATGGGTAATTGTGCTATCCAGCGGCTCTAATTGCCACATAAGCATGACTATTTTTTGCACTTTATAATGAAGCATCTTAGTTTAGTTCGACATCCTTTTTAAGCGTGAGAGAGGGAACAGTCTCCAGGGAACGGTCGGAGGGAGCGGAAGGAATGTTATCCTGCGGCAGACGGATATTTCAATGTTCTTGGATGTTTAGCTGCGTTTGCGCTGTTACGACTGCTCATCCTTAGGGATTTTTGAGATTTGTGGAGCAACTCTTTCGACTTTGACCCTGTAAGCATCTAGCAATGCATGGCCTAAAGGAATAGTTCAACCAAAAATGAAAATAAAATGTAAAATGTACTCAACCGTAGGCCATCCAAGATGTAGATGAGTTTGTTTCTTCATCAGATTTGAAGAAATGTAGCATCGCATCATTTGCTCACCAATGGATCCTCTGCAGTGAATGGGTGCCGTCAGAATGAGATTCCAACAGAGATGGCAAAAGTACACACATCCTTCACTCAAGTAGAAGTACAGATACTCATGTTTAAAAATACTCTGGTAAAAGTAGAAGTACTAGCTACACTTTTTTTACTCAAGTTAAAGTAAAGAAGTATGAGCTCTGACATGCACTTTACTTTTTGTTTTAGTGTCATGCTGGTAACTGGACCTCAAGTCATATTGACACATTAATACAAAATAATTTACATTTAAAATTTTGTTAGCTAATGAATGTAGGACTGAGACAAAATTTCAGGTCGGTGAAATCTCACACTCATCTAGGCCATCCCATACACACACAACAAATTCTGAAACCACCTATTTTTTATAGGGCCATCAGATTTAAAAAAAAGGTTTAAAACCTAATAATTAAACAAAATAATTAAAGGTTCTCTCTTGAACTGCACCTTCCATTTCCATTTTTCTTTCTTTTCATCTCTGCATCTCACTTAGTGTGTGTTTACTTTTTTCCCACTAATTTTCTTGTACCTGTCCCTTTTCCCATCAGTCATCTACTGCTATGAAGAGAACTGTCTCCACCTTGTTGCAAAACAACCACCT